>NC_139243.1:9970963-10265858 GCF_977018435.1 Lepisma saccharinum
AGAGGGAAATTGTGCCAAGAGATTGTGGCAACACTGTAGGTGGGTTTCATGTGACGTCAGGATGCGCACAGCCGCCATGTTTGCGGCCAATTTTTTTGTCGTTTGCAAGGAAATATCCACCACGTAGCGTTCCTTACATCTGCACAAAGCGCATGTTTGATAAATCACGAACGCCTGTGTTTGTATCTCCGCTAACCCGCTTGAATTCCGTATGATTACAAGAACTGGCGTCAATCATGGCTGCTCGAAGCCACAATGCAACCTACGTCATTAAACACACCTATAAAAACAAAAATTGTTCTGCTTTTTATTTTAACTTGAAATAAACTACCCCAATTTTCCAGGGGTGGTCGACGGTCGACCCCCCTCCCCCTGCCGACGATCATGAGCAGTGGTGTGTCCAGGACTTTCAAATAAGGGCTTACGTAAACATTCTTTAGTAGTCAGTCTTCATTTTGCCATCTCTTCCTGCCTTTGGCTTTCTTTCTGTTAGCAATACTGGACCAAAAGTGGGGTATATGACCCACACTAACACTCTCCCCCATTGTATTCGCCACTGCACATGACTAAGAAATATGGAAAAGTGGAAAGAAAGAGAAAGACTGAAAGAATAGTGGAGAAAGAGAGAAACATGTGAATGAAAAAAAATTGGGATTCTTAATATCTCAGATCATCATCCTGAAGGACTCTCGCTTTTCAAACGTGCAAGGATGCCAAAATAAAAAAATAATAAAAAAAGGTAAGTGGTAAAATTAATTATCAAAAGAGCTTGTATTTTAAAATCTTTAGTGGGCTGCATAATTTATTTGCAATTGCTTTGGATTTTTCCCCTTAGTTATTTCTCCCAAAACGTCCTAAATGCTTGCCAAAATTTACTTCAAGGTACTTCACGTTTCATATCTGCTTCACTGGAAGACAAATCAATTCGAAGAACAAGACTGAATTGAACTGAACTGAATTTACTTTGTTTCTGTTTACTACCTAACGCCAAAGAGTACAGATAAAAATAATGAAATTGATTGAGTTGGTGTTTCAAGTCCACTTTATGCACAGTAAGGCTAATCGGGACTGGACCTACAGTTCAAAGTGGAATCCGAACCACTAAGTGCCTTCACCGGGTATCGAACCCGGGACCCCGTGATTACATGGCAACGACGCTACCACTGCGCCATCGGGGAGGCCTAATAATGCAATTAAACAAGACGCTGCAATAAGAATAAAATCATTATGCAATAGAAATAAATTGAGCAGTAAATTAGAATATGAAAGTAATTAAATTGAAGAAAGTTAACTGATATGAAATTCTGCAATTCTCAGGAATTTCTTGATTATTCATATGTTGATTTATCTTGCTTGTGATCGTTGATCAATGATTCACGGAGGATGCCGTGAAAACGTTTGAAGTTTTGTTGTTTCGTGAATTTAAGGAGTGCATTCCGTAATTGGGAATTTACTTTATGAATAGAAACACTAACCCAGAATTGGGTCTAGGTCCGAAGATATGAAAATAGCCCAAACCAGAATCTAGCCTGGGACCCTTTGTCTACAAGGTCTGCATAAATCAATCTTCCTCTTTTTTTTTTCCATCTAGGTGGGAGATCCCGTGGAGGCTGCTGCAATCGCCCGAGTATTCTGTGAAGACAGGAAATCGCCCCTTTTGATTGGCTCCGTGAAGAGCAACATGGGCCATTCGGAAGCCTCGTCTGGTCTCTGCTCCATCGCGAAGGCTATTCTCGCAATGGAGACGGGCCTCATCCCGCCAAACATCAACTACAACTCTCCCAATCCGAGAATTCCAGCTATAACGGACGGAAGATTAAAGGTAACCACAAATCAAACACAGAATTAAGTTATGTACTGATAGCTTGTGAGCGAGTATCTTTCTTCCGAACCTTCAATCACCTCGCGTGGTTCCAAGATTGTTGCTGACGTCAGTTAAGCCCAACACCAATCCCCTGCATTCCCGCCGACGCTCGACATTGTTCCTAGGCTCACTGGAATTCTTCATGCATTTTGTATTGACGCAGTTTAACACAATTCTAGCCCTATGAATATAATCACGCGATGGAAGAATCAATTACAGCTAGGGTTAGAACTGTATGCAATAATTTACTATCCCCCCCCATATTTAACAAATGGCACTTCCATAAAAATGTGGATAACAATCCGATTTATGAATATTTTGGTTAAAATGTGATTAACTGATCGTCTTATCAAATCTAGCGTTTCCTCTAGCAACATACATTTGCCAAGCTATTATACACATACTTTAGACAACAATAAACAAGCAAATGACTAACATCATTGCTCTTCCTTCGACAACACACGCTTCATTGTTCGCCACAGCTACATTAGCTTCTCGTCACTTTTCCTCACTTTTTCTTAGCGTCCAGTTTTCTGTGCCATACAACGCTACAGACCACAAACAAAAACAATTCATTAGTTTCTATCTTAGCTGTTTCTTCAAAGGTTCACAAAATTCACACACATATATAGTGTTTGGAAGTAACAGTTATATTTTAAGGAATTCCAACTGTAATTAGCTACTTTTAAAAGTAACTAGCTGTAACTTTAACAGTTACTTTACGACACTTCAATTGTTAACTTAAAAATTTGTAACATGGAAGAGCTGAATTTAGTAACTTTGTTTCCTCTATGTGTTTCTTTGCATGCTAAGGTGAAATGATTTTCATGGAATCGCCTAAGGCAAGAAAGCTAGGCTTCGTTGCATGCTAAATTTGGAATATACACACTTTATTTCAATTCTTCATTTCTAATTGTACGAAGGCTTCAATGTTATAGGTGGATGTTGCATTTATTTGCAACGTGGTAGTCGAGAAAATAAAACACAAGCAGAGTTCAATCTTTGTTCCATCATTTATTTGTTGTAATAATATAAATATACGAAGGCTTTTGTACAAGAAACATAAACAAAAGTCTTCACACATTTATTTTATTACAAATAGTGATCATTAATTGTGTGTAATTTGCTTGCTTGAGCAGAACGCAAATGTAAATGTAACTTACAAAACAAAACATACCATTATGTGTTGATGTATGCCAAAATTTACACTATGAAATAGTAGGCGAATGTCAAACTTAAATATCCACTGCAGCATTCTAGTTATAAACATATCTTACTTTCTGTCATCATACTTCTAGGTGGTGGTGGAGAAGACGCCTCTTCAGGGTGAATTTGTGGCCATCAACTCCTTCGGTCTGGGTGGCTCCAATGGACACATGCTGCTTCGTCGCAACAAGGTCATACACGGCGAAGGAGAACCGAAAACAAGCAGAATGCCAAGGATTGTAGGGGTAGCTGGAAGAACAGAGGAGGCTGTCCACACCCTCCTGTCAGAGGTAAGCTGTTTGCTAAGGCTATGTGCCGATAATGTCACCTCCATATCGATGGCTGCTCAATACAAACTTCTCAGCAACTTCCCATTGATGGACGTAGGTAGCACAGATACTGTGGATACATTAGTCATTTGCTGAATTCTACTTCAAGTCCCATGTTAATGGTTGTTGTATTTCCCTATTTTAACTCTCAACAGTCGATCTTCGTGCCGAAGTGGTTAGCAAAGCGCGCTACGACGTGACGAGTGCCGGGTCCGAATCTCGGCCTGAGCATCAGTGTTGCCGCATGAAGGGAAATTTCCCTTTTGCAGGGAAAATCGGACCGAAATCTTAGCCAAAAAAGGAAAAGGGTAATTTCGATGAAAAATATCATAATTTCAGGGAAATTTTAACATTTCTGACTCTACATTATTACAGTTTATGTTAAATTTCAGTTTCATATTCACATTTTTTTTTCTGATCCTTCTGCTTCCTTGAATATCAACCTGTATCTATTTATATTTCTCTTAGGTTTATTGTACGTCGCTTTTCTGTATCTTCGGATAATTGTAACAATTTAATGGATTCCTGACCATGATTTAAACCTGGGACATCTGACCACAATCATGGACCAACGGAAATTTTACTACTATTACTGATGCTGCTGCTACTACGACCACTGATAATAATAATAATAATTATTATTATTATTGCATTTGTTTAGGTGAAGGGAAAAAATGGTCCAAAAAGGGAAATGTTGCCTCTTGGAAAGGTAAATTGTGCCCTCAGATTGTGGCAACACTGCTGAGCATTGGCGTTCTCCTTCGCGATTGTAACGCTATGGGGATACAAACGTTACTTAAAGGAATCTTACTCGCTAGAACATAACACAACAGAGGTAGATTAAGTATGGTTTATTGTATACTGCTATGAACATTGATCATGTTGCATCGTACAACAATCTAAGGCCTGACTCCAGCTAAATAAATGACCAGTTGTATTAGATAGAGAAAGGAACGTCGTCTTACCCACTTAAGGTAGAGAGGAGCGAAGTAGACTGGCAGCGTCTCGGTGTATCGATGTAGGTGAACTCTCCCCGGGCTGACTGGATTATCAGGACTGCACTCTCGACTCTCATGACTCTCAGAATCAACTCCTCCCTCGAATTATATTTCCTGCCCTTTTTATCTATTTCCTTTGTCTCACCCTTAGTTCTCCCTTAGGGACACTTGCACTGAGTGGCTTGTATACTTAGTCCTTTCTAGGAATTAAGGATGTGCAGGTGCCTTTGCACCTTTTTGAGGAAGTGATGGGTACTTTGGTACTCATGTGGTGCACCCTTCCCAGAACAGATGCACTTATGACATCCTGTTGTCTTCAAAGTTCATTCCCAGAATCGCCAGGGCCATATAGCACTCCTGGAATCGCAAAAGCCACAATGATATCCTGTTTTGGAGTTTTTCCTAGTTCACTTGCACCGACCAGGGGAAGGAGTAAAACCTTGACGAGGTTCCAAGAACTGAGGATGAGATAAGTATACGTATGTGTGTGTCTTTTTCTTGTCTTTCCTTACTTCGAGACAATACCTGTATTATGTAACTACCTGGTTTCTGTACGTTACACGATTACCCAAAAGTGGCAAATCCGAAGATAAATAAATCCACTCTGAACACTTGGATTCGCACTTCCTAATTCTTTCCTAAGCAACGACGTAATTATTATCCTTTAATTTAATATCAGTTGCCATGGCAACTTTTTTAACTGTGACCAACCAAGAGGCACCGTAGACAATGTGTCACCTCTCTACGCAGCAACAGTTGCCATGGTAATTTCATGTTACCAAGCCAGTTGCCGTTGCACCTTCTCCTTAACATTGTGATTGATTTGTTGTTTAAAGTCCACTGCGCCATATGGGAGGCCCTCCTTAACATTAGTTGCCATGTTAGTACTTTTCCTGTCACATATCAAAAGGCGCCATACACATTTTTTTCTAACAACAGCCCCTTGGTAACACTCTTCCTGTCACCTCGCAACAGGCACCGTAGCAACTGTTTTCAGGTTTCTACTCCCAAGAGTTACCATGGTAACACATTTCCTCTCGCCTAGCAACAGGTACCGTAACAACTGTTGGCACTTTCTACTTCGCAGGAGTTGTCATGGTAACACTTTTCCTGTCACCTAGTAACTGGCACTGTAATCACTGTTTTCAACTTTCTACTTCCAAGAGTTACCATGGTAACACATTTCCTCTCACCTAGCAACAGGTACTGTAGCAACTGTTGCCAACTTTCTACCTGGTAAGAGTTGCCATGGTAACACTTTTCCTGTCACCTAGCAACTGGCACTGTGGCCACTCTTTTCAACTTTCTACTTCCAAGAGTTGCCATGGTAACACATTTCCTCTCACATAGCAAGATGTACTGTAGCAACTGTTGCCAACTTTCTACCTGGTAAGAGTTGCCATGGTAACACTTTTTCTGGCACCTAGCAACAGGCACCGTAGCAACTGTTGTAACCTTTCTACCTCGCAAGAGTAGCCATGCTAACACTCTTTCTGTCAAGTAACAAGAGGCACAGTATGAACTGTTGTCCCTCGTCTACCTGGCGAGAGTTACCATGGTAATATTTTTCCTGTCACGTACCAACAGGCACCAGGCATGCTAGCAACCGTTTTCACCTTTTTCTGCCAAGAGTTGCCATGGTAACACTTTACCTGTTACCTAGCAGCAGGCACCGTGGGAACTGTTGTCACGTCTCTACCTGGCAATAGTTGCTATGGTAATACTTTTCCTGTCACCTAGCAACAGGCACTGTAGCAACTGTTTTCACCTTTCTACTCCCAAGAGTTGCAATGGTAACACTTCTAACCAAGGAATAGGTATCGTAGCAACTCAACTTAACAGCTGCGATGGTAACTCTTTCTGCTATCAAGCAACATATATGGTATCATCTTTTCCTTAGCAAGAGTTGCTATGCTATCACTTCTCCTGTCACCATGGTAACAGCTCTAACCATCTTCTTATACCTAACTACATTTTCCATGTAGATCCATTTGTTCTCACCAATCAACATGTACTGCAGCAACTGCTGTCTACCTAGGAACAGTTTCCATGGTAACTGTTTTTCCACCTCAATACAACCAGTGTCCCAGCAACCACTCTAATCTCTTTAACTAATAATGAGAACCTCCCCAGCAGAGCTAATCCATTACTGCTTTCTGTGTCTACCAGAGTAAGGAACTTCTGAACAAATAAGTGACGTGCCATTTCTTTTCATCCGTAGATAGAAGCCAGGCCAAATGACGTAGGGTTTATTGCATTGCTGCACGGAGTTTTCGATGAAACGATTCCAAACCTCAGGTTCAGAGGATACACTGTGGTCGGAGGGGAGAAGATCCAACGCGAAATATCGGTAAGTAAGATCTTGGTATCTATTTGTGCCAGCACAAAGTTACTCTCTTACTTCCCACACCCAGAAAGAAACCCTAAATATCACAAGGTTGGTGAATATTATGATCGTGCCAGGAATTGGTTGCCAACTACCAACACTTGTCACCATAAGCATATTTACATCTTTCTATATGCGTATTTTTCTTGGGAACATTGTCGCTAAATATACTGATGCGATTCACCTGTTGAGTTGGTTGAAGTTTGTTTTTATGCACAGTTAGGCTAATTGGGATTGAAACTACAGCTTAAAGTGGGATCCGAACCACGAAGAAATCAGGGAGACAAAACCTAGGTTATGCTACACCTCTTTAGTGCAATATTAATACCATGGCTAATTATGGGTCAAGAGTTATTTATATATAAAGGCTATGTGCACTAAATTTGAGAAATAAGGTTTTATATTCTTCCTTGATCAGTCTACATACCAAAGGCGTCTCGAGAACGCATGCGCCAATTGTGGGAAAAAGGACAACTTGCTCTGCGACGACATTCATGAGCATTTCTACATTCTAATTTCTTGATATAGGAGAAGTGTTTATTTTACACGAGAGCGCTCAACTAAGCGTATATTACATTTCTTGGATCTGAAGTGACGCATGCGTCAATTGTGGGAAAAGAATTATTACTTTCTTTCACTTCAGATCCAAGAAATGTAATATAAGCTTAGTTGAGCGCTCTTGTGTAAAATAAATACTTATCCTATATGAAGAAATTAGAATGTAGAAATGCTCATTAATGTCGTCGCAGAGCAAGCTGTCCTTTTCCCCACAATTGACGCATGCGAATCATGCACCGCATGCGTTCACGAGAAACTTCTGCTACATACATTAGATAAACGTCACCTTAACGTCAAATCGAATCTAAAGTCTTTCTTTAATACATGTAAATATTATTGTACATCGTTTCGATATCTATGTAAGTTCACCCCATCCTTCTAATATTAGACGATACACACATACATATACATATATTCTTCATTGGAGAGACCCTCACCTGTTAAGTGAAAAATAATATTTACTTGTCTTCGACCTGATACATTTAACTTTGTTGGTGAAAGTAGAAACATAGAAACGTAGAGACGAGTGGAAGAAGAATAAAAAGAGAAGAAATGGGAAAGATAAGACGAAGAAGCAGAGAGAATATGAGGAAGAAATTCAGTTTAAAAGGATGGAAAGATTGCCGTGGAAGAACTGCAGAGAACGCTACACGCCAGCAGATCACTGAAAAAGCATTCTGCAGGCTTCGTTGTCGTTTATCCCCTGTGACCCGAATACAAGAATGTAACATTTTATCTTCTGATTTCAGGAATTGCCAACCCAAAAGGGACGACCAGTGTGGTTCGTCTTCTCTGGAATGGGGAGTCAGTGGCCCACGATGGGCAGAGACTTTCTCGAGATTCCTGTCTTCAGAACAGCCATCGAGAAATGCTCCAAGGCTCTCAATCCCAAAGGGATAGATCTTTACGACATTTTAACGAATCCAAGGGATACGGTGTATGACGACGTCATTAACACCTTTGTTGGAGTTGCTGCTATTCAGGTACGTTTGCACAAGATTATAAACACGTAAAGGGGGGGTGTAACCTCTTTGGCACGCCACTCATCTCAATTAGTTGCTATTTTGCAAAGGTGGTTCCCAACCTTTGTGAACCATACACCCTTTCGAGGATAACCTTCATAAATAAATCATATATTAATAACATAAGAATCAAAATATTTCTTTTCATTATAATAACAATATCAGGGTGGTTACTAAAATTCAAGTACACTAATTCCTGGCTTTCAAGTATGGCTCTTTTAATAGTGTAAACAGCTTAATACCCTTGTTTATTTATAACGAAATATTCTTAAGAGTTAATGTTTTTCAGACCACAACCATTAAAACTAAATCGTTGTAGATTGTCTGTGTATCCACAGCCATAATGTATTAAATGCCAAAATAAAATTTAGTTCTATTGGTTTGTATTAGAATTTATAATTGATTAAGACTGAAGTAACAAGAAACGAAAAGATAGTAATATTGGAGTTGTAAACAGAGTTTTTTTTTATTATGTGTATATATTTTAAAATTAAATTTTAATACAACCACTTTTAGAGTTCGCATTGTTTTTAGTGGATTTCTTTGGATTATTGTTGTTTGAATCGTAATTGTTCGTAAAACATAATACTTTTCAGTGGTGTGCATTGTTGTACTTATGCCTTAATACAATAGGCGCATACAATGTTACGTAAGCAGACATATATTTTATTGAATTGGTGCCCTTTCAATTCACACTAATGGTAATTTTTTATGAAGCCATGTAACTGATATTTGCTACAAGTAAGAAGAAGGTTGGTGAATATGTAATGAAACGTCCCTAATTCAAGAAATATATGCTTGGTACATAACGTCCATGATTGTATTGTATAGAAGTATTTATTATAAATTGTTTAACCTTTTTGCTGTTCTCGAAATGAAATACACGTGTTGGTGCTCAAATGACAAGTGAGTGAAGATGTTGTGGCTAGTAAATGTATATATTTTTTATGGTGATATCGAACCCGCTGTAATCTCAATATCAATATGTAACTTCTCTCTCCTCACGAGTAGGTGGGGCTAGTGGACACACTCTCCTCCTTGAACATAAAGCCCGATGGCATAGTGGGTCACTCCTTGGGCGAGCTTGGCTGCGCCTACGCCGACGGGGGCTTGACCGCTGAGCAAACTGTTTTGGCCGCTTACGCCAGAGGAAAGGCCACTGCGGAGACGAAGATGATTCGAGGCGCCATGGCTGCTGTCGGTGAGTGTATAGCGCACCCAGAATTTTCGTCACCTTTAAGTTTGTGAATTCATTTTCTCCTGCAATCCGTGTTATTTTTTATTTCTTTTTGGAAAATTTGAATGAAAAGACGGATCAACAAGCCCCATGTATATCACTCAAAGTGGTTCGGATCCCACTTTAAACTTTAGGTTCAGTCCCGATTAGCCTTTCTGTGCATAAAGCTGACTTTGATCGAAAACGTGAGTGTGGACCAAATCCCTCATCAACAGATCTACCTGATCCAAACCTCGAATCGACACCAGCAGGACAGCCAGAGGATGCAGAGGGAAAAGGTAACCAAAACAAACCAAATACAGACGCTAGTCACACACCAATCAGAACTCAATTTCACCGATAACGCCACAGGGCAAAGGGGAGAGGTGTATCCAATCCCCCTACTGGAAATTGGGATTTTCTTAATCAAATTACGAAAAGTGAATTGTTTACTATTTTTATAATCTAACGGAAACAGTTCAGTTAGTATTCGAACAGAATAAGAGGAGTAAAAATTGGGTTAGGTTGGAAACCTGAGTGAATACAGGAATTAAGTTAGAACTTGATATTTTAACATTAGAAATAAAATTGATAAACTAGGCATAGCGTATTAACTGTATGGAATATAAATAAGACTAGAGTGGATATTCATTCATCCGGTGAAGCCCATAAAAGTTCCCCCAAGGATATATTATAATAATAATTGGCAATTATAATAATTGTTTACTATTGTTGGTTTATTATAATTATTTATACATTTCCCATTATTCTCTGTTTATCTACGTTTTCTTATTTTCGTACTCGAAGTGTGTGTGTGTGGGGGGGGGGGTGTTATCCCACAATTTAGAAAATTTTCATAAAGCATATCCTCAGCAAGGATAGTTTGCATAGACACCCCAATCTATGGATATCTGTTATCCTATTGCCAATTTGCCAATTTATTGAGAGAAATGTTTTCTTCAAAAAGGTTAAAATTCTGAATATTTCCAAATATTCTGAACATGTTGTCACGATTTCCAGTGACATGTCAAAAATCACCAGAAGTTAGAATGAGAGAGTGAATCAGGTGGAGCTGTAAAACGTTTGTTAATTCCAATATTTTCGTTGATACAATATATTCATATTTTTTACCGTTCATCCGTGTTATCATTTGATGTTTTTTCAGGTATCTGGTATAATGCTATTAGTGTATTATTATTGTTCGAGTCGACACAACTAAGGTAAAGCAAAAGGTGTAACATTTCACGGTATTTCATCTCCGCCTCGCACTAGTACGGCAATAAACGACCGTCTCAGTACCGAACTAAAATACCTGGACCGTAAGTAAATCACACGACCGGTTTCCCCTACCTATGGTGACGTCTGGCCCCGTGCCGGGGTATGAACGATATGTTATCCGGGGGACCGGGAGTGGGGACATCTACAATATCTATGTTAAAGAACTAAGCAACACAATTGATTTATTTCAGGTATGTCGCCAGAAGAAGCGAAATCCTACCTTCCATCTGAAGTGGACGTGGCTTGCCACAATAGTTCCACGTTGTCCACCATCTCCGGCCCCAAAGGCATCGTGGATGAAGTCCTCCAAGACCTCCATGCCAAAGGTGTCTTCGCTAAACAAGTGAGAGTCTCCGACGTGGCCTTCCACAGTCGATACATCGCACAGGCGGGATCCAAGGTTCTGCAGATCCTGAAAGAGGTAAGGAGGAGCAATTAAAAACTGAGGAATTGTTACACTTATGCTATCACGCAAACTTCACCTGGCATTCTTTCACTATGTATCTTTTTTCGTGATTATACACACAGAAAACTAAATGCATCGTATCGATTGATGCACTAAAGTGTGTTTTATGGCTTCTTCAAAGAATCAGATTCACTTTTGATGCATTTGGGTGCATTTTTGTATGTCGTGTAAGAAACACCAAAGTGCATCATTTGATTCAAGTGAGGATTTATTTCAATCCAGATGCACTTCAATGCGTTGATGCGTTTCGATGCACCTTGATGCGTTTTGATGCACCAGAATGCATCTCTTTTTATGATGCACTTAAACGTTTCGTCTGAGCTACTCTGTAGCTCAGATCAATCGTTTAAAAAACTCAATATGTTGACCAAGGCAGAAATTTATTTTATTATAAAACATAAACTAAACGTAACGTTTCAACCTTCTAGCAAGGTCTTCTTCAGACTGTACCAAGTACAAATGTAACAAGTTATACAAAACAGGACGATATATATACACAAAAATTACTCCCCTCCAGACAATTAGAAAGTTGTTCTGGAACAATCTAGCAATCTTCAATTTTATTTTATTTCTTTCTTCCAGAAGGAAAAAAGAAAGAAAGAAGAAAATAAAAAGAGAGAGAGAGAGAGAAGGAAGAGGAATATTTCCTTCATTCTTCTTCCTTTTTCACTCCTCTTTCTCTTTTTTCTTCTCCCCATCCTCTCTCTCCCTCTCTCTCTCTCTCTCTCTCAAGGAAGTAAGAAAGTGGGGAGAGAGAGAGAGAGAGAGAGAGAAAGAGAGGATGGGAGAAGAAAGAAAGGAGGAGAGATTTATCTCTCTCTGTCTAAAATAAAAAAAGAGAGGGGTAAGAAATGATGTGCTAGAATGTTCCAGAACAACTTTCTAATAGTCTGGAGGGGAGTAATGTTTGTTCAGGATATATCGTCCTGTTTTGTACCTTGTTACTTTCGTACTTGGTGCAGAGTCTGAAGAAAAACTTGCTAGAAGGTTGAAACGTTACGTTTAGTTTATGTTTTATAATAAAATAAATTTCTGCCTTGGTCAACATATTGAGTTTTTTAAACGATTGATCTGAACTACAGAGTTCGTGTAGCTCAAACGAAACGTTTAAATGCATCATAAAAAGAGATGCATTCTGGTGCATCAAAACGCATCAACTGACGGATTGAAGTGCATCTCGACTGAAATAAATCCTCACTTGAATCAAATGATGCACCTTGGTGTTTCTTTCACGACATACAAAAATGCACCCAAATGCATCGAAAGTGAATCTGATTCTTTGGAGAAGCTACAAAACACACTTTAGTGCATCAATCGATATGATGCATTTAGTTCTCCGAGTGTAGTTCCAATACCCATGCTACAAGAGGAGACAAAGTTGTGCGAACATAACTCAACTCTGTGGGATAATAGCCTCTGTCGCCGGGCGCGTTGAGCGACCATTTTCGGTTTCGCTACTGAAAGTTTCCGTGTTCGAATCCAGCGTAATTTCTGAGTGTCTCCTCATCTCTTGCGTCTAATCATCATTCATCCCCATCGTTGTGATTATCCAAAGGGGGGAGAAAAGCGATACTTAATGACCAAAATAAAAATACAATTTATATTTCAAGTCGTTAACAAAGGATCGGTGGATATTTGATCCAAGATTCGGGATATCGCATTAAAAGATTTCGGATATCGCCTAAGATTTGAGATACGTCATTCAAGAATCGGGATATCTGATACAAAATTCAGGATATCTTATAAAAGATTCTGGATATCCGATCCAAGTTTTTGGATATCTGATTCAGGATTCGGGATTCACATGTCAAATTTAGGATTCGAATTCCGCTTAAATCGAATTTGAATAATTTTGGATGCGGATTCGAGCGTCCATATCTTTACCAGAGTTGTCCATTTGACTTCGGCCTCGCGAGGCCCGACATCCCAGTTCAAGGTCGGCTTCCGAACTGCATCTCTCGGCCTCAGCCCCCGAGTTCAAGGTAGGCCTCCGCCCTCACACGGCCCCCGCTTCCGAACTACACATCTCGGCCTCAGACTCGCAAAGCTCTTGGAGGCTAAGGCCGACGCTGAGGCTCGGTATCCGGAGAGTCTGAACATCTCTGATCTATAGAGGAAAAGGTCTAAATATTGGCCCCCCTTTTTATGTTGTCATTGTCGGAGGAAAAAAATAATATATCAAGCACCTGCCTTTAAAATGCATATCTATGAAATATATACTTAAATGTAATAGCATGCTAAAGTATAGAAGGTCTCCATTTTCTTTTAAAAAAAAAGCAATTTCCAAAAAATGGTAAAATGATGTATTTCAAAATTGTGGTCTAAATATGGGCTACTAGTGGCAATATCACAAAAAGCAATTAAAATTAATAAACCAGTCATTTATCGCTAAATCATTATAAAATTCATATTTATGAATAATCTGTTGTTTTGAAAATCACGCGGAATGGGAAAAATTGAAATTAAGAAAAACATCCAAATATTTGTTGAAAATGTGATCTCAACATTAGACCTCATTTCATAGCCCATATTTAGACCATCACGCTATTTTTCTTCTTCAATTTATTTTCGCTCTCTGTGGTACATATTTCACAAACAAATCATGGCATTATAAAAGCCCACATTTGTATTATGTACCGCTAATATCATAACATATACAAAGCAGATGAGAATTCAGAAAACGCTGAGTTAAAACATACCTGCAAAAAGTTTTCGGAGGTCGCAATTCTATAACAGCGTCCAAGGCCGAAACTAACCACCACTTTCTCTTGCGAATTGACGCCGCAACCTTTGTCCTTGACAGATAACCAGTTCCAATAACCTCTGCCAGGCTGCAGCACCCGGGAGAGCTGATAACTCCAAAACCCATATTTAAACCTTCGCCCATATTTAGACCTTCTCTACTCTAACAGTATCAAATAATTGTCTTGTACGATAGATGAGTATTTTAAATGTTAATTTATCCAACGCAAGTTCTTGAGAAATATATGATTGTTGCCATTTCCTTCCTAGGTGATCCCGTTGCCCAAGCGAAGGTCCCCCAAGTGGCTAAGCACTTGCGTCCCAGAGCAGGAGTGGGACTCTCCCGGCGCCCAGTTGTGTTCGGCCGAGTACTTCACCCGCAACCTGCTGTCGCCGGTGCTGTTCAGGGAGGCCTGCTACCACATCCCGGACTCCGCCATTCTGGTGGAAATCGCCCCCCACGGACTGCTACAGGCGGTGCTCAGACGCTCCTTCTCGCCAAGTACCCTCAGCGTCTCCCTCGCGAAGAGGGAGCACCCCAACAACCTGGAGGTTTTCACCACTGCTCTGGGGAGGTAAGTCATCTTCCCTGCAAGCAGGATTGTTGAAGTCCACGAATTTTAAATACATTCAATTCTGGTCCAGGAGAGAAAATCAGCAAGAGTAAATTGGTTCTAGACCGTAAAGAACCTGTTTTATCTGTAAAGTATACCGGGTGATCCGTTTGAGATGTCAGAAAAGTAAACCTTTATACACAAGAGGTTAATGTACGTATCTGTGAGCAGCTTCAGGTATACTGACTTCAGCTGCGTGGCGGAAGTAGCATGCATGTAATACTCGAAAATTTCGCATACCATACGCCATACTGTGTGCGCTGTTGTGACGTGATCACCAACTTTGTTACCATGCACAGTAGCGCCGCCATGTGGCTGATGTCTGTAAACATTTCTGCTTATACTGTATTACAACAAGCTGCTCGGAAATACGTACATTAACCTCTTGTGTGTAAAGGTTTTCTTTTCTGACATCTCAAACGGATCACCCGGTATTCCAATTCGGCTCCAAGAACCTTTTTTTCCAGGATCAATTTAAATACGGTACAGGAACCTTTTTTCAATTAAACAATACACAACTTAGACCGAATTTAAATTGCGCGAGATTATAGGTTCTGGACCTGCAGCGGAACACAATAAAACCCATTAGGATTTATGGGTTCCTGGACCTTCTAACAACCCTACCTACAAGTGATGTCATCAAATGTTAAATCCTTTTTGTGCTGCGATAGGCTAATGGCGACTGGACCTACAGTTTAAAGTGGGATCCGAGTCACTGTGCCTCCATCGGGTATTCAATCCGAGACCCCATTGACTACAACCTACTGGTGGGCTCAAGAGTGGACGAAATACTTTCTGGTGGGCTCAAGAGTGGACGAAATACTTTCTGGTGGGCTCAAGAGTGGACGAAATACTTGCTGGTGGGCTCAAGAGTGGACGAAATACTTGCTGGTGGCCTCAAGAGTGGACGAAATACTTGCTGGTGGGCTCAAGAGTGGACGAAATACTTGCTGGTGGGCTCAAGAGTGGACGAAATACTTGCTGGTGGCCTCAAGAGTGGACGAAATACTTGCTGGTGGGCTCAAGAGTGGACGAAATACTTGCTGGTGGGGTCAATGCTCATATAGATACTAAGATTCTTTTCAGTTTCCTCTTTCTCTCTCCATTTCATTTCTTACCTCTTTCTTTCTCTCTCTGCTTTCTTTTACTATCTCTTTCTGTATCTTCCTCTCCCCATATTGCTCTACTTCTGTTACGTGTACATGGGAGCGATAAAAGGAAAATGTTTGACTTAGGCAATAACAGATGGCAGCACCAGTGACAAGGGATAAAACTAATTTTAACAAAGTAGAAACGTGTAAAGGATGATTAAAACGAAGATGAAAAGTTAGGTAATTACAATGAGTGATTGAATCAAGTCGAATGTGCAACAATGAATTATAAGAAAATAGGAAAATGTAAAAGATAGTTGAGAAGTACACTTACGATATGTATAAAAATCATGCTTTACTTATGTCCTAAGCCGAGCAGGTTACCCTTCCTCAATTTCTACATCCTTTTCTTTCTATATATCTTCCTCTCTCTCTTCCTTCCTCTGTTTCTTTATACTTTCTCTCTCTCTTTCCTTCTTCATTCCTTCTGCTCATCTTTTCGTCTTTGCTTTTTCCTTTTCCTCTTTCTTAATTTCCGTCATTCACTTTTGCGCAAAGTTTGTTTCAAGTCCACAAAACAACAATTGAAGGAGCAAGGTGTAAAAACCAGATAAGTCAATTTTCTGTCGTAATTTCCTTCCATGTGGATGCTGTACTGGACCTTGCAACATGATTTCTTTCGTTTCATACATTTGACATTCATTCATTCATCAAAACATATGCTTTTTTTCAGCTTTTCATTTACATGTCCAGTAACGTTTTGCACATAAAAGTTCATTTTCTGAAGTTTGACGAAAGTTCAATTAAATGTTTGTTCCTCTGACCCTTTAATTATACAGCGTGTTTCAGTGGGAAGTCCCACTTTTTAAACAGCTATAGCATTCGACATAATAACATTACAATAACGTTACTGTGTGCAAATTAAAGGAAAACTGTGGGAGAATGACCTACCATCACAACAACCAAGAACTGTTGAGGATCTCCAGGCAAACATCATGGCTGAAATAAACAATATTGGCGCAGACATGTTGAGGCGTATATCAGAAAAGATTGTGAAACGTGCAAGAATGTGTCTTGAAGAGAATTGAGGTTACTTTCAGCATTTGATGTGATGGTAAGTCATTCTCCAACAGTTTTCCTCTAATTTGCACACAGTAGCGTTATTGTAATGTTATTATGTCGAATGCTATAGCTATTTAAAAAGCGGGACTTCCCACTGAAACACCCACTAAATTCATGACCTAGGAATGGGGGGCTCTAGTATAGTAAATTGCAACAACTTCATATTGGAAAATCCTAATAACTTAGTAATTGATTTCCACACATGATTTTGGAATCGGACCATCCTATCAATCCAACTTAGTACTTTTTACATATACAATATTTCTGAATTTGGAATATGTGTTTATTTTTTAACTTAAGGCAAGCAACCTAACCACACTAAGTGAGCGTTGCAACTGTTAGATAGGCCTACATTCTGACTTGGGAAAATCTTGAAACACTAAGGGCGCCGTGAAATGAAAGTTTTGGGAACCCCTGGTATAGTGGTTTGACTCTCACTTAAAACTGTAAGGTTTGTAATGTAGTGTTCGCAATTAGGACTGTTCGCAAATAGGACGATTCCCAGAGAGGATGGGTATGATATTGGGGTTAAGTTAAGATCGAGTTTCAGGTTTGGAGATGTTACGTCCAATCTATGACGAAGCAGCCAGTATGTACAGCCACGGACACTACTGGGTTGCAATGATCCCGCTGACAATCAATGGGGTTGTTACAATCCAATAGTGTCCGTGACTGTACCTGGATGATGATGTATCTCTGTGAGTCCCTGCATGAACTGATCAGTAACTTTAACCTTTGTCCTTCTTCAACCCTTAGTTCCCGCTAGGGTAACTGGAAGTACAAGAAGGAAATATTTTTTTTTTTTTTCGTATTTTCAAAGAATAAGTGCTTTCTCTCCCTAGGTTATACAATGCAGGAGTGCAACCACGGCTGTCAGAGCTGTATCCAAAGATGCAATTTCCTGTGAGGAGGGGAACGTCCATGATATCGCCCTTGATAAAGTGGGACCATGAACAACAATGGGGCGTGCCACGATTCTATGAAGTGGTAAATATCCTGACAGAATATATTGTGGTATTGTTGTTGAATTTTTTTATTTTTCGTTGTATTTATGCCACTTCTGCCCACCGTGAAATGATCTTCAGCCCCAACGAGGGCCTAAGTAAGATATTTTCAAAAACGTTTAGAGTTGAGCAGGATTCATACACATACACGCAGAGAGTTGAAAAGAGAGACAGAAATAAACTGAGAGAAAAAGTTAGAAAGAGATATTGAAACAGCGGTAAAAGGTGGGGAAACTGAGAAAGAACGAGAAGAAAAGGTGAGAGTGAAATAGAAAGAAAAGTTACACAGAGAGAGACAGAGAGAGAGAGAGAGAGACAGAGAGAAGGGGAGAAAGTGAGAGCGAAAGAAAAAAAATAGAGACACACAAGAACATAGAATGGAAGAGATAATAGTAAGAACGATTGGGAAGAGGGAGAGAGAGAGAGAGAGAGAGAGAGAGAGGGAGAGAGAGAGAGGGAGAGAGAGAGAGAGAGAAAGATAGAGAGAGATGAGAGGGAGCTGGAAACAGAAATGAAGATAGAACGTGAAAGAAAAACGGAGAGAAAGAGATTACGGCCCGCTTTAGACGAAATCACTTTCCTTAGCATATGCCATGACCAAAATGCTACCGTGTAAAGCGAGAAATCTTATGGCATTTCAGATGCCATGGCATATTTCATGGCATTTCTCAAGGATAGGCTCGGTCCGTAGCATTTTTCGTAGCGTAACCAATCAGAAGCGAGCTCTAGGTCACGAGTGCAGTTGTAATGGCGGCCGCGTGAGATGTAAACAATGCATCACTTCACATTTTTAAAAGACGATAACTAGTCAACCGAGAGGAATAACGTTTAGTATTAAATGGTTTTAGGTACAAAAGAATGGCACTGCTTAAATACATACTATACAGCGTTCACTGTACACGTATGGAAGAATATTTTAGTTGTTTCAATTGTAAACACCGAACTCTCACCATAGATGGTGTAACTCGACGTGCTTTTCGTGCTGTATGTATTATATAGTAAACCCTCGTTAACTCAAACTCGCTTAAGACGAACGCTCGGTTAACAAGAACAAAATGTTGGTCCCGGCAGGGATGTATTATATCTTATAGAAAGTTTTATCAGTTAACACGAATTACGAACTGCTTTTTAGTCCGTTGCGTCAGTAAATCTCATTTAACACGAATGTTTTTCTGTTGTTCCTCTGTCGTTCCTCTGCTAGGTATCGCGCTCAACAATCTATCATCTTGTCAACAATCTATCATCTTGTCAACAATCAACTTATACAGTATTGTAACCAACAGATTCAGATCCACAATGTGTACAAATGTGTTTTTCTATTCTTTAAAACATAGCCAGTAGGAGTAACATCAAGATTAAAACTTGGGTTCAATTGCTCGCGATCATAGCGTCAACAATGAGATTATATGTATTTAACCAACAAATTCAGTTGTGTGTTCAGATGTGTTTTTGTATTCTTTAAAACGTAGCCAGTACGAATTGACCGCTAGAGTGCGCGTCAAATCTCCTGCATATGGCGATAGCCAATAGCAGCGCACTGCAGTAGTGCCATGTTTTACACGGAAAAGAGACAGCGTGTTTGAGCGAAACGTCTTGTCACGGAGAGCACGGAACTAGGCAATGCTGGCTGGCAACGCCGCACGTCTGTGATTCGCTGGTGCTGTTCAGACTTTCAAGGCCATATACAGGAGATTTTTACGCGCACTCTAGTTTTACGGAAGCTATGAGTACAGTTGGCCGTGAAGTTACCAGGCATTTCCGTTCCCTTCTGCGACAGCGCAATATACAGGAATTTGTCATCAGAAAATGATCTGAGTACTTTTTTAAAAAGTTAATTAATGTAGTACTATAGTAGTGTTTTCTATGATGACATACGTATTGTAAATGGTTAATGTGAAGAAAGAACTGTATTACAATAATAAAATTTGAGTCCCTGATTAGCACGAGTTTCGTTAACACGAACTCTTGATTTTTCCTTTCCTTTGGGATTAGAATTAACGAGGGTTTACTGCACGTTCCATGAAATGCTTTCCTGTAAACTATCTGCTATAAGATTTGTGAAAGCATTTAGATAGCATTTATGCTAGCAAAAATGTTAAAGGAAATGCTGTCGTCTAAGCCGGTCTAAGGAAGATAGAAAAAAATTGAGAGGAAGAGCTTAAGACAGAATATAAGTAGCACTCACTCGTGACCATCAACCAACCTCTCTTTCTACGGTAACTGTATAATCATGTGAAATGTTCATCATACATTTCTGGTCACTCATGAATTCTTTTCCTGTTGCAGAGCGGGAAAGTAATCCAACACATGGTTCAAGTAGACATATCGAGAGAGGACAACGCATTTTACAAGGGCCACAAGATAGACGGAAGAATCCTTTTCCCGGCAACTGGCTATCTGGTAAGTTGCTTATCAACGATGATCACATATATTTTGCAATAGGACTATTGCAGCCAAAGAAAGAAATGTGATCTTCTACACTCTTTAAATAACAAGGTCTCCCAAATATTATTCACTGCATTGCACTTGTAGCTGATTTGTCAGAAAGAGACAGGGATTAAAATTGGTGGAGGTCGAATGAACTTAGATTTTTAACACCAAAAAACCTTGTTTCCATGATAACCAAAAACTCAATATGCTGACCAAGGCAGAATTTATTTTATTTTAAAACATAAACTAAACGTTACGTTTCAACCTTCTAGCAAGGTCTACTTCAAACTGCACCAAATACAAATGAAATAAGGTACAAAACAGGAATATATATATATATATATATATATATATATATATATATATATATATATATATATATATACACACACGAAAATCACTCCCCTTTAGACACAAGAATATTAGAAAGCTGTTTATCTGGAACATTCCTTTCCAGGTGTTCCAGCAGGTGGCCTTCTCCTGTCAACTGTTGTTTCACCTGACAGGCAATTTAGATAAACATTTCCTTTACTCTGGAACGTGGTTGGACTCCTTATCTCACGCTCTTTTTCTTTATTCTTTCTTTCTTCATTATTCTTCCTTCTTTTCTCCTCCTTCGCTTTTGTTCTTTTCACTCTTTCTAACACCTCCTTCCATTCTTTTCATCTTCAGTACCTCATTCCAGTTCATTGTGTCGTCTTCCGCTTTCTTCTCTATTTCCTTGGCCTCCTTCCATTTTCTCACTAGTATTCTCTTCTCCCTTCCTATCTGCTTAGCCTCATCCCACTTTATGTGCTAGAAAGTTGAAACGTAACGTTTAGTTTATGTTTTAAAATAAAATAAATTCTGTCTTGGTTAGCATATTGGATTTTTGCTTAGATTCTTGTGGCTGCGTAGGAAGAGGGTGAGACCATTAATAAAACTTGAATAGCAGAAAAAAATGGCGATAATAATCATAGTTTTGGTAACTATAAAATACTAGCTATTATAAAAGTAAATCAATTTTATTCCAATATTATAATTATTATTATTATGTCCCTTGGGGAGACTCTTCCACTCGTTCTAGTAGATGAGCGAATATGCAGCACAACTTTGTTTCTTGTTTTTTTTACGTTTCACGCAGTTGGTGTACTAAAAGACATAGTTATTCTATTTTGATAGTAACGCTAACGTATCTGAATCAAGAAAATGCTTTAATAGTTAAGGGAAAATTTTAGTCATGAAGATTATGTTGTATGACCTCTCACACTAATTTTTGGAATTTTGAAAACTGTGGAACCATTTAGTCTTTGGATTGAATGGTAGAATATGCCAAAAAAAAAACCACCCTGGTTCCTGTATTTTACACTATTTTTTTCGATGTAACGCAGTTTTTATTACTATTATTCAATTCGAATACTAAATAACGAACTTTATTTCTGTTAACAATAAATATAACTTCTTCTTTTTCTAGCTTGATATGAGCAATACCAATTTCTATGGAGAGGGGGTCGATGGACGCCAGAGCGCATATCATAACAATCAAGTTTCCATTGTCTTTTCAGGTCCTCGTGTGGAAGATGCTGGCCTCACTGCGAACAGCAAGATTCGAAGACCTTTCAGTCATTTTTGAGGACGTCCAGTTTCACCGTGTCACCATCCTCCCTAACAAAGGTGAGAGTGTTTCGAGGGGATCAGGTCGAGTCACTTCTGCTCTCCTTCAAAATACCTAAAAAAAACTCAATGTCCACTCTCAGTGAACAGTTTTTAATTTGATGCAATAAATATACAGTTAGATCTGGATTTAGTGAACTAGTTTGTAGTGAACATTCGTCTATAGTGAACCAAAATACATTACAAATTTCGTTTACGGTCTTAGTGTTAGTGAATCTATACTGAATTGAATTGAATTGAATTGACTTAATTGCTGGGCGAGTTACAGCTGTTGCTGGTCTACCCCCTAACCCCAAAACGTACAGATTAAAATAAAAATGAAATAAAATTCAAGATTACAAAGAAATTTAACAAGAAAGTACAATAAAATACAAATGGAATAAAATCCTATACAATAGAACATATTAAAATAAAAATTAAAATAAAATGTAAGGTTACAAAGAAAATGAACAAGAAAGTACAATAGAATAGAAATGGAATAAAATGCCATACAATAGAACATATTAAAATAAAATTTAAGGTTACAAAGAAAATGAACAAGAAAGTACAATATAATAGAAATGGAATAAAATCCCATACATAAAACAGATTCAAATAAAAATTAAAATGAAATTAAAGATTACAGAGAAATTGAACAAGAAAGTACAATAAAATACAAATGGAATAAAATCCCATACAATAGAACAGATTCAAATAAAAATTAAATTAAAGATTACAGAGAAATGGAACAAGAAAGTACAATATAATACAAATGGGATAAAATCCCATACATCCCATACAATAGAACATATTAAAATAAAAATTAAAATAAAATTCAAGATTAAAAAGTAATTGAACAAGAAAGTACAAAAAAAATACAAATGGCATAAAACCCATACAATAGAACATATTAAAATAAAAATTAAAATAAAATTTAAGGTTACAAAGAAATTGAACAAGAAAGTACAATATAATACAAATGGGATAAAATCCCATACAATAGAACAGATTCAAATAAAAATTAAAATAAAATTCAAGATTACAAAGAAATTGAACAAGAACAAATGGGTTAAAATCCCATACAATAGAACAGATTCAAATAAAAATTAAAATAAAATTCAAGATTACAAAGAAATTGAACAAGAAAGTACAAAAAAATACAAATGGAATAAAATCCCATACAATAGAACATATTAAAATAAAAATTAAAATAAAATTTAAGGTTACAAAGAAATTGAACAAGAAAGTACAATATAATACAAATGGGATAAAATCCCATACAATAGAACAGATTCAAATTAAAATTAAAATAAAATTCAAGATTACAAAGAAATTGAACAAGAAAGTACAATATAATACAAATGGGATAAAATCCCATACATCCCATACAATAGAAGATATTAAAATAAAAATTAAAATAAAATTTAAGGTTACAAAGAAAATGAACAAGAAAGTACAATAGAATAGAAATGTAATAAAATCCCATACAATAAAACAGATTCAAATAAAATTTAAAATGATATTAAAGATTACAGAGAAATTGAACAAGAAAGTACAATAAAATACAAATGGAATAAAATCCCATACAATAGAACATATTAAAATAAAAATTAAAATAAAATTTAAGGTTACAAAGAAAATGAACAAGAAAGTACAATAGAATATATATGGAATAAAATCCCATACAATAGAACAGATTCAAATAAAAATTAAAATAAAATTCAAGATTACAAAGAAATTGAACAAGTACAATATAATACAAATGAGATAAAATCCCATACAATAGAACAGATTCAAATAAAAATTAAAATAAAATACAAGATTAGAAAGAAATTAAAAAAGAAAGTACAATAAAATACAACAGGAATAAAATCATATACAATAATACAACAATATTAGCAGTGAATTAGATAATAAAGTAATTGAAGTCGAGAAAGTTGAATAGTAAGAAAAAAATAAATTCTGGCAACTCACAGTATTTTTCATTATTCATATGTTGATTTACCAAGGTCGTTGATCAGTGATTCACGGAGCATATCGCGAAAACAGTTGTTAGCGAACCTGTCCAGAGCATCTATTTGTTCAGCAGTTATGCTAGAGCTAATATGTAAAGTTATATGAGGTTTAAATAAAAACGTTAAAATAGGGTAATTTATGAGACTTTATAGTCCTTTGTAGCCCGTTAGGACCATATCTTCTTCTTCCTAGTTACGCCATGAATGCATATGAACTGATAGAATAAGTAAGTAATGAAGTCCAGTTTTGGCAAGTACTTACTGCCTCTAGCTTTCACCACATGATGTGGCTTCATCAGGAGACAAGACAAGAATAGTCAAAGTTTAAAACATGGGGAGGTAAGTTAGGTTAAAAAGGTTAAATGGTAGAAGAGAATGCAGTGCCCTGTCACTCCTTCCTACTCCAAACTCTGGCTGGCAAGTGGATAGAATAACGTTATCCCTCTCATTACTAGGGAACGGAACTTTAGGTAATTAAATGTTTTTTCTGCGATAAGATAGAGACCCTCGGTTTTGCCAAAATTCTGATCACAGCCTTATATGTCAACACAGCAAATTTTATTTTACATAAAAACACATATTTTCCAGTTTTCTGTATGTAAATACATATTTTGCGAATTTTTATTTTAAATACATAAAATAGCTCATTGACTTCATCTACCTCGCAATCCTCCAAGGAAAAATGTTTATTCTCCGCACCTCTTTCATAACGAGAGTGCTAGGTTTGTTTTGTCTTTGAACACGCTCGTTGGCAGACTTCTGGCGTCCCGCCTACGATTCTATTGGGGGAAAATATTACCCCCACCACTGGATCTAACGCACAAGTGCTTATGTCTAAATGTACAGAATTTTTTGGGAAAAATCAAGGTTTTCAAACTTTGTGCCAAATTGCACGTGTTTTGGAAGCTGAAGTAGAGGAAGAGGAAGCTTTGGAAAACTTCAGCGTTAGTGGCATTTTGTGCTTCAAGTATGCAAGAATTGTTTCTTGTGACGTGGAGCGATCTTTCTCACAATATAAGATGCTTTTTTAGAGATAATCGTCACAGATTTACAGCGGAGAATTTGGAAAAACTATGGTGATTCACTGCAATTCTTTCAAAAAATAGCTCGCTAGTAGGTAAGCATTTAGAAACTGATTTCAGCTGTTTAAAATGCATGCAATATTTTGTTTTTGTTACCAAATGTTTTTCATTTTTGTCACATATTTTCCTGTTTTTATCACATATTTTCAACATTTATGACACATAAGAAAATAAATATTTCTGAGTTTTTTAGCACATAAAGTTCCGTTCCCTGCTCATTACTGTAAAACAAGTTAGACCAATGGTCCTTAACCTTTTCTTAACCAAGGACCCTCATAAAGACCTCTTGTTGCAGACACATAGGACCTAACTTTAGAAGTTCTAAAGTGCAACAAATGTTTATTTGTAGTTGCTGGTCAATTGTACAATGCAATCCATTATAGTACTCGTATATTGTTGTAGTAACAATAATAATGAATAGTGAATGCTGGTTTAATATTACTGTAGTGAGAACGCTGGTGCTGCATTTTACTTGCAAGTTTTACCAAACAGTTTCTATATTTATTTTTAAGACAAATAAAGTCATAAAACGATTTTTCACGCAAATGTTATAAAAGGCCCAGAAATTCCAGAGAATATTTTTCTTTAATAGTCCGGAAATGTCAATTTTATAATCGTCAATTTATTTTAAAATGAAGTTTCGTATGTTAAACAATCTCTAATACATGCAAATATACTCGCACGTTTTTCGTCTCTAGCAACCTATTTCATTCTTAAATGAGTTTCCTTCCCTCTAAAGTTGGTAACATTTCTTCAAGCCTTTGCGGACCACGCTTGACTTTAACCACTTTTGTGCTGCTTTGATTGATTGGTTGAATTAGGTTATTTTACGTCGCTTTTCTGCTACTTTAGGCTAATCGCGACGATGAGAAGGACTGATGATATGATTAAATTGATGAAGAAAGAACATCCATGCCCAGGCAACCGCTAGCGGCGTGGCGCGCTGTCATGGAGGTCGGCGAACTACAATGCTTGACTATGCCACACCTCTATTTTTTTTCCTCCAGTGCACATCCTGATTTACAACTACGAATCTCACTGGCGTACGCAGGAATTTTCTTTCTCGGAAAGGGTTGGAATTGAAAAGCTGAATATTAATTAGTTGCGTTTGAGGGGGGAATTTGTTCTAAAAATTGTTCAGACATAAATGGTAGTCCGGGGTCATTTTAAGGAAAGTTTGCATTTATCGTTTTGGTTTTCCTCCGAGTTCTTTACGACTTTCATTTGAAAAATTTGGATTTTCTCAACATTTTGGGAGGGGCTGTAGCCTCATCCCTGCCTACGCCTGTAGCCACTCTGTGCGTGTGTGTGTGTGTAAATAGCAACAAAGAATCCATTGTTAATCCATTAACATTTACCTTTGTTCAAGATGTATTGATTTAAATCACTTCAAATAAATAATTTACAGAATAATGTACATAAGCGTAACGCAGCTTACATCACGTAACGCAATGTTACTTCTGCGTTTGGGATCGAACCAAGAACCTTTAAATTCTATTCATCTCTCGGGTGGTTATCATTCGCTTGGCCTAAATGTGATAAATGCAAGAGGTTACATTTAAAGGAATGGCGATAGAAATTAACTTAAGTTAGATATGGGTTTTTGTACTCTCCATGACTGAACCGATATGGATTGGTTTTGAAAAGGTTATTACTTGCCTTACAAATAGATGAAGGTTGTTCCTGCACTTGTCCACTCAAATATCACTTGTCTGACCTCCCTGTCAGACATCAATCTCATCACACACCATTGTCCAATAATCGTTCTTCCCATAGCTTCTCCTTTTCAATCCGCAGTCCTTACTCTCTCTCGTATTCTCGCCAACTGATCTCACTCCCTGTCAATTCCAACACTCCAAGCCTCCTCGTCTCCCAAGTCAATAACCTCACGTTTGCCTCATTGCTTATTCCGCTTTCCTACTAAGAATGATCTAAGACTTGTCATTTCTATCCAATACCTTGGGTACGATACGTAAGGATTTTGTTGATATCAAAATCACTTTTGGTGAAAGTACATTAATCTCGCAATCATTTAATGGAGTTTATTAGGCTCTAAGAAAGGAAAAGAAACGAAATGAAATAAAATATTAGGCTACTAATGGTGTGAAGCTAATACAAAAGGAAATGTAAGCACACATTCCTCTTTATTTAAAATTTAATAATCTTATAATTTATATAGGCAAAAATAGCAAACATTTAGTGTAGAAAAATATATAAAATACTAATCATGTTAAACCATAAATAGTGTCATTATCATTAAAATGTAAATAAACATGGCAGCTGATATTTTTCAAACTACCATTAAAAAAATCACAAAAATTCAGCTACAAAAATTATAAAAATATTTAAGTTAATATTTTAAGTCACATTTTTAAAGTACATCCAGAATGTTTTATTTTCACTGGATGAAAAGTTACTAAAATTATCATAGTTTCATTAACACACTGTTCAAATATACTAGAAAAATACTTTCCATAGAAAACATATCTCTATGTGTATGGTGCCTAAAACCATACAAGCAATTTTAAGAATGCTTTTTAAACAAATAAAAAAAAATCCGATTTAAATAAAAAAAATAACAAAAATGATTTTTTAGAATAAAAACCATGATTTTTATCAACCCTGCCTTTGTTTATTCATCTGACCAGGGGCCGTCTACTTCGAATTGGAGCTGATCCAAGCCAGTGGAAGGTTTGAGATCACCGAATCCAACGAAACTGTGGCGACGGGAGTAATCCGAGTAGTCGACGACGTGGACAAAGAGAAACTTGACCTTCCGAAGGCATCGCCAGGTCCTCAGGAGTTGATAGTTAGCAGGAACGACATCTACAAAGAGCTTAGGCTGAGGGGATACCAATATGGCGGCGATTTCCAAGGTCTTCTAAAAGCCACGGTGGATGGTGAGTTTCCATATCCCTAATATATTCATCATCATCATCATTAATCATCATCTGCATTCCGCACATGTGGTACAGAAAATGTGAAGGATAGTGTAGGGCAGTGTTTCTTTCGGCCTGGCACCGGACCAGTGGCGTGCTCAGGATTTTCGAAAGGGAATGTTATGTACGCTTTTTCTGGTAGTCAGCCTTTATTTTGCCATCTTTTCCTACCTTTGACGTTCTTTATTTAGGAATACTGGGCGAAAGAGTAGGGGGGTTATAACCCTCACCAAGCCCCCGTTGGGCACGCCTTTGCATCGGACCCTGTCATCAATTATGCCAGGCTGCCAGACGCTTCATTTTTGCGATCTGAATATCATAATAATAATATAATAAAAATTTTATTGTCATTATTCCAAGTACAGCAATAGTGTGAAAAATATAGGCTATGCAAAGCCAATTAAATTATGTACCAAAACTAAATTAAAGAAAATGAAGTTAGGTAAGGCTAGTGGACATGATGGTTTAACACCAGAAATGCTTAAATACATGGGAAATGCTGGAGAGCAACTGTTTTTGAACCTACTGAATGTTATATGGGAAAAGAAAATTGTACCGAAGGAATGGGAGATATCAGTAATAATCCCAATCTTCAAGAAAGGGGACAATAGAGAATGCAGAAACCATCGGGGAATCTCATTGCTCAGTGTGCCAGGGAAGATATATTCAAGAATCCTGGAGAATAGACTCAGAAAATATGTCGAAGAGCAATTAGAAGAAAGTCAAGCAGGCTTTAGACCAGCAAGAAGTGTACAAGACCATATTTTCACCCTCAAACAAATAACAGACAAGACAATAGAATACAATAAAAAGGCACATGTATGTTTTGTAGATCTACAAAAGGCTTTTGACAGAGTTCCTTGGAATGAGATGTGGAAATCTTTAGAGAAGAAAGGAGTGGATAAAAACCTAATAAAAGCAATCCAAAGTTGGTACAAAGGATGCAGATGCTACGTGAGGACGAGAAACCACCAGTCAGAGGAATATGAAATAACAACAGGAGTTAAACAGGGAGACATACTATCACCATATATATTTATAATCTTATTAGATGAAGTAATAAAGGAATGCCATATAAAAATGAAACAATTTCATGTAGGATACTGGAATATGAAATCAATTAAAATAACAGAGCTCATATACGCTGATGATATTATACTAATAGCTAATACACAGGCTAGTTTACAATATAACCTAAATATTCTTAATGAAGAATTAAAGAAAAAGAATATGGAAATAAATACAGAGAAAACTAAAACAATGATAATTAGCAGAGAAAAGACAAACCATAAGATAAAACTGAATAGCAAACCTTCAGAACAAGTGACAAATTTCAAGTATCTTGGAGTAATTATAAACAGTCAAGGAAAAGAAGAGGAAGAAATAAGAGATAGAATAATGAAGACAGGAAAGCTATATCAAATGATAAACCGAGGATTTATAGTCAAAAAAGAAATAACTACCCAAACAAAATTCACTGTATATAAAACAATTTATATACCAACACTTACATATAGCAGTGAAAATTGGACAATGACTGGAAAACACCTGCAAAGTGTACAAACAATGGAAATGAGGTACCTTCGAAGAATAAGTGGGAAAACCAGGAAAGATCGGATAAGGAATCAAACCATTCGGCAATCTTTAAATGCTCAGCCACTACAAGAAACAGTTGAACGTAATCAACTCAGATGGTTCGGCCATTTGAGCAGAATGAGTGAGACGAGACTGCCAAAGCAGATATGGGAAGCACGTCCACAAGGAACAAGACCAAAAGGAAGACCAAGAAAGACATGGAATATGAGTGTCAAAGAGACTTTGGAGAAACGAAGCATAAGATGGAAAGAGGCACAGGCAAAGGCGCTGGACAGAAACGTCTGGAGAGCTCTCTGTAACCCCTCGACACCGGCAGGTAGAAGAGGACGCGACTAAGTAAATAAGTAAGTAACCAAAACTAAATCATATATCTACTAGACATTCAAAAAACTCATTAACATCATAAAATGGGTGTAAAACTAACCAGTTATACAATTTGTTTTTAAAACTCTGTAACTATTCATAATGCAAGTAGAATGAAATTTTGTTGAAAAGTTTTTCGCTAATTACTTCAAAACTATTTAATGACTTAGACAATCTATGATGAGATAAGTAAAGTTCTCTGTTATACCTTGTATTGTAATTATGTACATTTTGTTTATATTTCAATTCAGGCAACCTATTTTTAGTATAAATCAAAACAGAGTAAATATATAAATTTATTACAGTCATTATTTTGTAATGAATAAACTAAGGTCTACAATGTTCTTTATAAGAACAATCTGAAATCTCCCTGATGGCTTTCTTTTGCAATAGCAAAACGTCATTGACCTGACATGATTTCCCCCAAAGGATTATTCCATAAAGTATAATGCTTTGAAAAAATGAAAAATAAGAAGTTCTAATATAGTCAACAGGTTCACAATTTTTTAGACGCCGTAGCTTATCATGGCTTAAAAGAAGATTGCCATATTCCGATAAAAAGTACCAAATTTTAATAGAAACCATTTTATTGTGTTTGTCCTACAAGTACATTTGAATTGGTCAAACGATCGATTGAATTGGTGTTGAAAGTCCACTTTTGCAAAGCAAGGCTAATCAGGACTTGATCTACAGTTTAAAGTGCGATCCGAACCACTATGTGCCTCCACTGGGTATCGAATCTGGGACCCCTTGATTACAAGGCGACGACGCTACCACTGCGCCATCTGGGAGGCCTATATTTGCCAAACTAAACTAGTAAAATTGCTTTACTGCCAACATGAATTTCATGTATATAGATCCTAACATTGTAATTCACAATTCGCCAAAGACAATATATGTAATTACATGAAAATCCATATTCTAATTGTAAATTTTGTACTCCAGAGTTCATTCCTAAATAATCATTATTTTTAACTGATTTGATTTCTTGCTATTTAGCGTCGCTTTTCTGCCACTTTTGGCTAATCGCGACAGTGAGGAATGATGACATGATGGAATTGATGAAGGGACACATACAAAGAACATACACACGCCGGGATTCAAACCCGAGACCCTTGCTCACGGAGGTCGGTTATTTTTGAACTCAAAATGTGTCAATTTCCAATTTTACGACATCATATACGAGGGTGGTTCAGCATGCTCCGCCCCTGACATAGAAGGAACCCTCGTAGGAAAACCAAATCACTGTCACTTTTCAACATAGTCCTCTGCAACATTAACACACTTTTTCAATCGGCCTTCCAGTGCTTCAATCCCAGCAGAAAAAAATCTTTTGGTTGGTCCTGCAACCAAGCATTCACAACATCCATAACCTCGGAATCAATGGCAAAATGTTTTCCACAAAGGTGTTTCTTCATGTTCGGGAACAGGTGGAAGTCACTGGGGGCCAGATCTGAAGAATAACGGGCATGAGGGACAATTTCGAACCCTGCTACATGAATTGCAGCCACCGCAACTTGGGAGGTGTGGGCGGGAGCATTGTCACAATGGAACAACAAACCACGGGCGAACATTCCATGGCGTTTCTCCTTGATGGCAGTACGTAATTCTTCAATTAGGGTTGCTGAATAAACACCTGTGATTGTCTTTCCCTGTTGGAGATAATCTTTTAAAAGGATTCCTTCTGCATCCCAGAACACAGATGCCATCACTTTGCCCTTTGATGGTTGAACCTTGAATTTCTTTGGGGTGGAGAATGGGGGTGTTTCCATTGCATGCTTTGGCGTTTACTTTCGGGATCGAAGTGGTGAACCCACGTTTCATCCATTGTAACAAATCTCTTCAGAAACTTTGGCTTGTCAGCCTTTATTGTCCGCAACAGGTTCTGACTTCTCACACGACGTGTTCTCTTTTGGTTGACCGTCAGCATTCTCGGGACCCAATGTGCAGAGATTTTTTCATTAACAAATGATGATGAATAATTGAATGCACACTGCCAGTTGAGATGCCACATGTGTCTGCTATATGGCGGACAGTCACTCACAGGTCTGCCACTTTTGTAATCATTTCTGCTGTGGTCACCATTGAAGATGAGCCACCACCATGCTCATCTTCACAGGTCTGCCGACCACATTTAAATTCACGGCACCATCTCTTCACTAGATCATATGAAAGGCTAGAGTCTCCAAGAGTTCCCACCATATCTGCATGGATGTCTTTGGGTGTTAGATTTTTCTTGAGTAAATATTTTATCACTGCTCGGACCTCAGATTTTTCCATTGATTCACATGTGGCTACACTTCTTACTGATCATCAACGTGTAACGAAAAGAGAAATTGTTGTAAATTCTTGAAACTTTGTGGATATTAGTCTAAAGAATGAGCAATGTTACATATAAAATTACAGGTCTCTACTATCACTGGAAATGGGTCAGGGGCGGAGCATGCTGAACCACCCTCGTATTCCAGATAAAAAATGTTATTTACCGCGAGTTTGATAAAATTTGAGACAGTCTCTCCTAAAGTTACGCATAAAAAAATAAATGCATCAAATCTATTTGAAACAACAAAATGTATTTTTTTGTCCTTTGCTGCCAAGAAACAGGTTTATAGTTTCATGATTTTTTCCATATCATTTGTGAAAGTAACCCCAAAGTTCATCGCATGATGTAACTGAGCACTATCTTCCCATTCCGATCTATACTTTAATGCATCAAGGGTGTATTTTGAGCACCTTCCTACATCTTTCTCGAAGATACACTTAAACACTTGGTCTGAGTTACACACTATATGGATTTCATTTGCTTCAAATGATGCATTTATTTTTAAGTGTGCATAGCGACCAGATGCACCAGAATGCATCGAGTGATGCACTAAAGTGTGTTTTGTGGCTTCTTCAAAGAATCAGGTTCACATTTGATGCATTTGGGTGCACTTTTGTATGTCGTGAATGAAACACCAAAGTGCATCATTTGATTCAAGTGAGGATTTATTATAGTCGAGATGCACTTCAATGCATCAGTTGATGCACCAGAATGCATTTTTTCGATGATGCACTTAAACGTTTCGTCTGAGCTACATAAACTCTGTAGCTCAGACCAAACGTTTAAGTGGATCATCCAAAAAGATGCAGGAAGGTGCATCAAGGAATATCAACTGATGCATTGAAGTGCATCTCGACTGAAAGGAATCCTCACTTGAACCAAATGATGCACTTCGGTGTTTCTTTCACGACATACAAAAATGCACCCAAATTCATTAAATGTGAATCTGATTCTTTGAAGAAGCCATAAAACACACTTTAGTGCATCAACCGATGCATTCTGGTGCATCAATCGATATGATGCATTTAGTTTTCTGTGTGCATACACGCCAACGAAGCTCTGGCGGTGGTGTTGTCAACTGGTTGTGTCAAAGATCAGCTTTCCTACTACTCCAAGAGATAATACCACAGATACAATTGTAATAAGCTAACTTTCTCTGTTTACAGGTCGTTATGGTGAGGTCCAGGCTACATCTAATTGGACCGTCCTCCTGGACACCGCCCTCCACCTCACTCTCTTCCAGGACCACATCAGAAGGATGTACTTGCCAACCAGACTCCAGAGAGTTTCCATCGACCCCAGAAGGCACCAAGCACTGACTGCTGTTGGCAACGGTAAGACTTATGTCTCATTACTCCATAGAGGAGTAATCAAAGGGCACCCATGTTTCGTACTTTCTTGTTTAACGTCGCTGTTCTACTTTCTGATCGTAACGACGAGAATGAATAACGATTATATGAAATAGATGAAGGAAAGGAAACACCTGGGACCTGGGGTCTAACGCCCTCTTTAGACGAAAGCATTTTCCTTAGCATTTTTCTCAACATTTATGCCATGACCAAAATGCTACCGTGTAAAGTGAGAAATCTTATGCCATTTCAGATGCCATGGCATCTTTCATGGCATTTCTCAAGGATAGGCTCGGTCCGAATCATTTTTCGTAGCGTAACCAATCAGAAGCGACTTCTAGGTCATGAGTGCAGTTGTAATGGTGGCCGCGTGAGATGTATACAATGTATCACTTCACATTTTTAAAAGCCGATAACTATTGAACCGAGAGGAATAACGTTTCGTATAAAACGTAATTAGGTACAAAACAATGGCGCTGCTTAAATACATACTTTACAATGTTTACTGTTAACGTATGGAAGAATATTTTAGTTGTTTTAATTGTAAGCACCGTGCACTCAGCATAGGTGGTGTAACTCAACGTGCCTTTCATGCTGTATATGTTATATATTGTAATTGCAAAAGCTAACCGAAAAGTTACATGAAATTCTTCCGTGTAAAGTACCATCTTCTTTGAGATCTTTGGATGCATTTACATAGCATTTATGCTAGCAAAAATGTTAACCTTTAGTCCGCCCACGTAACACATATGTTACCCAAAAAGTATGTCCCTTGTAGACTCTGTAACACATATGTTACAAACAGCTTTAGGTACAATTATAGAGGGTTTTCCACACTTATATTTGTATATTGAGGTTGAAACACTGACAGTTAGTTCGGGAACATGTGTTTACGAAAATTCCAAATCCCCTCCCCTCCTTTCTCGGAATATGTCACGTGTTTGGGCTCACCCAAACACGTGTTGGCTCGACACTTGACAGACACAATGAATGCTTGGTATTTACGATGCTGTTTTCCTCCAAGCTTCCAACGCTGTGATTTAGTACTGATAAGGCACACATTCTTCTTTGTGTTTTGACCTGATGATCCAGCTGAAGTAGTGGCGGGGGGGGGGGGGTAGGGCAAGGAGAGAGGGGATTGGATGAGGTTTGGCGGTGTCAGCTTTCTGTCGCCTCTATGTTAGAAATGCAATGAAGCTTGACGATAGCCAGAGGCCAGAAGCGTGCGTCTATCCAGAAGTATAGACAAAACAAACGATTGCAAAGGCTCCCTTCCCTCCTCTGTTAGGAAAGGCCTCAAAATAAACAGTTCGTATCATATAACAGCTCATGGATTTCCCTAACGCACAATCGTTTCCTTCCGGACATATTTCCACAAAGAGACGAGTCAACAGGGAACAAATAGATTCACAGTAGCTACACAAGATGCAAGTGCGAACGAAAAAAAGCAAAAGTTCGGGTTTTCTCACCAAAGTAGCTGGAGAAGAGGGGGCAAACTCCAAATTTTTATGATTTTTTCATTGAAATTCGGGGGATGCAGCCCCCGCCCGTAACCCCCCCAACGGTTGGGGCATCCAAATTTTACATGGTTGCATGCACTGATGTTCTGCCTGCAAAACAAAAGTTATCCGAAGTAGTTTGGTCCCATAGTGCCAGAGTTATTACGATTTTTTCTCCATTATGTATACGACTTCAAATTTCCCGCTCAAAGCCTCGGCGACACTGGGCTTACTTTCGTCAGACCGCGGGTCGTGCTTTCGTCTAAAGTCGGTCTTAGGGGTGATCTTCTGGTACGGCGCCTAAAAGCCAACCTCACTTCCACTTGGTACACCCCGGTAACTGCTTCTTGCAGGCAAAATATGCTCTGGCGCCTGAATCCACGGACAGGATAATCTCTGTGTCCTTGAGTGTGCTGAGCGCTCCTTAACAGCCTCAGATTTTTGTAGGTGATGAGATTTTATCTTCGGAAACAGTATAGGTTTAGTTCTTGCTAAGTAATGAATGAGTGAGTTTTAGAAATTGAATGCCGAAGTTTTTAATAGACAGTCTGAATTTTCTTGTTAGTGGCCTGGCCTCAAGTTTCTTTTACTTATCACGGTATTGTGTGACGGGCAAAAATACCCTATGTGCTGATATGTCCACACAAAAAGAAACAAATCGATCAATCAATGCCATGGATCCTAACTCGAACCCAGAACCTCGAGTGGTGATATGACGCACCCTTCTAGATACACCATTACCTACATGCATGACAGTCTCTAGAATTGACTTCCTGTGGGAGAATAAGAGCTCAAACTTTAGAAGCACGCACACACATACATATGCACGCACACCGGTGCCATTTCAGAAGTTTAATAGTAGAGACTGAAAATTGTTTACATGAAATGTGTTTTATAATTATTTTCTTATACTCACCCCTACACATTTATACAAAGGTTTTGCATACTAAATGTATAAAAAAAGGTAAAATGCTCCCCTGTGCTTAGCACCACGCCATGAAGGCGTATATTGGTGTGGGGGTAACGCCCTCACTTTTTTGATCCGGTCGTGAGTGGGGTTGATGTGATCAGCATCATGCCCCTGACCGCCTTTACCACCCAGGGTCTCCTCCAGGTACCCATGTCATTCGACGCTGGGTGGGCTCCGGGGCCGCTTCCAACGTTAGAAAAGTTACCGGATTTGAACCGGCCGGGGATCAAACCCGAGACTTTCAGCATGGTAGTCAGATGCGTTACCAACTGAACCACCTCTTCCCTTTTTATCAGATCCATCTTTACTCAATACACAAGCAGAATTATTCAGTTGGTAAAGCATTTAAAAATAAAATTACAATTATATAAAATATATGAATAACTCTGTTGACGGGAACATCAAAAAAAGTTTAAGGTAAAAATTCGATACGTTCCCAACGGATTTCTTCATTTTTACACAAGAAACTACTCATTTAGAAGTTTGTGTAGGTATTTTCTTTCATCGTGGAATCTATTTCACCGGGAAATCATGTATTTTTGAACAGAAATATCTCACCGACGCACAATTGTCGTTCCTTTCATTTTCTTGCACTACGTGAACTAAATGTTGCGAACATAGGCGTAGCTACGGGGTGTGCCGGGTGTGCCTAGGCACACCCTAATGGGCTGCTTTATCGAAGAGAATTAAAGACAGATATTTCAATAAGAGAGAAAATAAGCGACAGTTTGTAAGAAGTTGAAAATGTCATTATTACTTGGTACAAACGTGTGCATTATCGCTGATGAAACTGGTGTCTATAGATTTTCGATTTTTGATGTCATTGGAGAAAGAAGATATTTACTGCATTCTACTCTGTACTGCAGCGCCCTTCTTCTATACCTGTCACAAGCTACACGTGAGAGAGAGAGCTTTCTCCAAGCTTTCCCAAGTTAAAACTAAATTAAGAGCAACTCAGAAGCAGGATAGATTGGAAGCCCTGCTCTTGCTATTTGTGGAACAGGAAAAAGCTTCGTCTATTGATGTAAATGAAGTTATTGATGAGTTTAAGAACATTGTACTGTACCTTTTGACAGACGTCTCTTGTCATAGATGACGTGTATTTTGATGTATTTGTTTGTAACATTTATGAGCATTTTGTGTGTGTGTAATTTCTATGCAATTTGAATTTTTTCTACTACATATGTTCAGAAATTTTCAACACTGTCATTTAGTGAATTTATATTCCTTTACAAACATGAGTGCAGTTAAAGAGCCAAATGATTGTGTTGCAAAATATGCTATTAGAAAGGTAGAAGACCTCATTTTTTTCTTTGGGCACACCCAAATATAAAGTTCTAGCTACGCCTATGGTTGCGAATGTTTGATGACGTAACTCCCAGTCAGTGTTTCCAACCACGCCGTTTTTGCAAGAAGATGACAATTTTAACTATGTTTGCCTAACGTAACCGAAACTAACCTAACCTTGCCGTGCATGGTTCGTGGGGCTATCCATGAATTGGGGCTATCCGTGAATGTTTTGTGGGGGTAAGCGTACATGCTTCAGGGGGATTTTTCGGTTTCTGGGGCTATCCGTTCATGGTTCGTGGGGCTATTCATGAATTGGGGTTATCCGTGCATGGTTCCTGGGACTATTCATGAATTGGGGCTATCCGTGAATGGTTCGTGGGCATTTTTCGGTTGACAAGGTTGGAAACACTGCACACCCAATGATGATGTACCACGCTAGTCAAGCTGTCTCGCCATATTGTGTCTTACGGAAGCGAAATAAGGAACAACAATAATTACTATTCATGTCACAAATTGAAATTATTTTCGTGAAAAAGCAAAATACCACCTTGAAGAATCTTTCGCAATGCAGAATAGGTAAGTATGTACGAACGCTAAAAATGACGAAAGAAACGAGTGAGAGGTGTTGGGACCATACCGAAGTTTTACCAAGTTTAAACCCTACAAGTCCAGTGACAACCACAAGAACAGCTGATTTCCATGTCAAAGAGATCATACACAAGAAAGGAAGAAGAATGCAATGTCAGCGTTTCATTGCTTGAAAAATAAAACCCCCTTTTTTATAAAACTAGTGAGAAATGAAACTTTCTCCACCAAACTTAGTACATGAATGTTAGAAATATTGTAAAAATCCTATTATTAAAAAAAATGTATGTGAGGTGCATGGGCGTCGGGAGGGAGGGGGGGGGTTGAACATGTCGGTGGACCCCTCCTGGAAATTGATATCCTTCATTTAAAGATTCAAGAAAGCCGAAAGTTTGTTACACCTATTGTTAAGAACAGAAAAAATTTCATTTAGTTAGTGTTCGAACAGAATAATCAAAGTAAAAATGCATTGGATCGAAAACACTGAGTGAAAAATACAGGAACAACGTTATATTCTACCATTTCATCCATGCTTCCACAGTTTTCAAAATTCTAATAATTACAGTTGTAGGTGAAAGGTCACACAACAAACTTTATGAAAAAAAAAATCCCCTAACATTTAAAGCCTTTTCTTGAACGAGACGTGCAAAAGTTAACATCAAAATGCATTTTAGATACTAACTGCATAAAATGCAAAAGAAATAATGGAAAATAGTTGTGCTCGTTTGGTGGCTCATCAAGTCTCCACAATTATATAATAATAATAATGTTTTTTAAATTTTGAATAAACTTTGTTTTTATTAATCTATAATATTTACTTTTGTATAATGACATTTATAACCATGATAACACTCATTGTTTTTGTTTCTGCTATTCAACTTTTATCATTTGCCGCCCCCCTGCAAAAATTTCTGGCGACGCTCATGGTGAGGTGTCGCCCTCCTCTACCTTTCATACTAAGGAAAAACTTAAAATGGAAAAACAATTCATTGTTTTTTATCAGTGAAAATAGAAATGTAAGACTTCAGTGGATATTATAGTAAATAAAATTTAGAAAGATGTTATGAACGAAATAACAGGACTGAGTACCCCTTCGATTCCTGAACCACTTGAAAACTAGATTTATTATATCTTTATGAGCTACGATATGTTTTGCTGTAGCGGCCATGTTAACTCTTTTACAAAGAAATAAAAATGGAGCAATTAAAATGAAACCTCGGCTACGTAATCACAAGAGTACCACCTTTCAGCACGCGAGCCGACGAATGTTATGGCGAAAGTACGTATTAATTTTTGACTTACTACGTAACTACCTGCCGCAAAATTAGTTTGGCATTGAGAGCTGACGGAACACGCGTCACGGTGTTGCGATATCATGCGGTAAGGTACGCAGGGCAGCCGTTTGACGCTCTTTTCGAGGAAAAAGTGTTATGAAAAGGAACAACAATGATGAAATGTTTTATTGTTTTCTCTCTTCATTTCCATTTCTCTTACAACATGAACGAATTAACGAAACGAGCATTGTTTACAGGTTACCTTTTCAATCCGTTCAGAAAATATTGAATATATACACTTTCAATAACCACTTCTTTCCGAAGTCTCCGTTAAAGTCTGACCATCTTTCAATTATACCGCAACTAAATTGCACAAAGTCCAGTTGCTGGGGTGTCTGACTTTCACGCTGGAGACCCGCGGTGGTTTGTGGAACTTTTTCAAATATTCCTAGCAAACCTCCCCGATGGCGTAGTGGTAACGACGTCGCCTTGTAATCAAGTGGTCCCGGGTTCGATACCCGGTGGAGGCACATGGCACAGTGGTTCGGATCCCACTTTAAACTGTAGGTCCAGTCCCGATTAGCCTTCCTGTGCATAACGTGGACTTAAAACAAAAAATCCATCAATCAATCAATTAAATATCCTGAGCGGCTCCGGGGTCGACTCAGCCCAAGTGAGTACCTGCGGCAAACCCGGGGTAAAGACGGTTGGTGAACCACATCACCGCATTACCTCCATAATATGGCGTAGGCCAAGGTCGAGAATGTGTGGAGCCCTACCTCCACATCCCCATATGTCTCCATACTTTACTTTATTTTGCGTCCATTATTTTTTTTGTATGAGAATCCCAGAGATTTTATGACTGTTCTTAAAGATGTTTTCCCAGTTTGAAAAAGTCCCGAATCTTTGAACGAAACGCGCAATTTCCCAACAGTGGGATGATCTTTCCTTCTATAATAAGAGTAAATATGGCGACGAATAGCGTCTTGCTGAAAGGTATCTAAATTTGTCACGCGTTTACTGATATTCCTCTTCTTTCCTGGCGTTTCCAGTTTTGAAGCCTCGCATTATTTATTTATTTATTTCTACCACATTATATTTTTCTTTCCCTATGGTAACAACAGTGTTCTTAGACACGCCGACAGCAGCAGCAGTCCTGTCCAGTACATTTTTTTACAAAAATTATTGGAGCCCCATTGTTTTTCTCTTGCTCAAATTATTTGCGCTCAGAACAAACCATCTCCCGCGTTTGGCCTTTGAGAGAAATTCCTTTTTCTTTTAGTGCTTGAGTAGTGTAATCAGGTTCCTTCAGATTAACACTTGGTACGATGTTTATTATTTTTATTAATTTAAGCACAAAGGAAAACCTATTTTGATGATGTTTTTGTCGATTTTATACTATTCAAATCTGTGTTTTTTCATTTCACACTTCGTACGAGTGTCATAATTTCTTTGGAGTTAAAGTACGTAACACCTAAACCCACCCACACCCACCCACGCACACCCACGCACATCCATGCACACCCACACCCACCCACGCCCACCCACGCCCCCGCACACCCATGCACACGCACACCCACCCACGCACACCCACACCCACCCACGCACACCCACGCACACCTACGCACACCCACACCCACCCACACACACCCACGCACACCTACACCCACCCACACCCACCAACGCAAATTTACTTTCGGTCTACTTCCGGTGTACTTCTATTGCATCATGTTGCGCAACAAGTTTTTACGCAACATTGCGATAGCTCGTAAAGGTAAACTATTGCATTATGTTGCGCAACAAGTTATTACGCAATATTATGACCCCGTATCTGACGTGTTGTTTTCTGATTGGTTGGTTATGACGTAATGCGATGACGTGGTGTCTTCTGATTGGTTGGTTATGACGTAATGCGATGATGTGTTGTTTTCTGATTGGTTGGATTATGACGTAATGCGATGACGTGGTGTCTTCTGATTGGCTCACTGTTTCGGATGTTTTCAACGCGGTCCGCGCTTAGGTTACTTAAAGGGTTTTCGCATTACAGATCAGTCAGTATCGTGAGAGTGTTTGAAGAGTGCGGACGTGTTGTTGCAGTGCTCCTCTATAAATTTTTTTGTTAAAAGTGAAGTATTTAATTTATTTTAAAGCTACATATTATTTATTATTTTTAAGTTTAAAAAGTGTATCAAGTGATTTTTTTTCATAGTAATTTCGATCAGATTGAGTTTTGGTGCGATCAGATGTTACTTGTTGTCTCCGGAAATTCTGTATAAATAACATAGCTGAAAATTTTATCGTAATAACTAAAATTATTTTATTTTGAAGGTCGTTCAAGTCGTCTTTCACACAGATTGAATTTGTATTTGTATTGAAATTTGTATTTTTTCCCTAGAAAATTTATATATAAATACCAGAGCTGAAAAAAAATATAATTATAACTATTGTTTTTAAGTTACATTCTATTAATTATCGCAAGTTTAAAAATGTTTTTTTTCCTAGTAAATAGAATTTATTGAATTTTGAGTTGATTGTGCGTCTTATTGTTATTTACTTAAAGCATATTAAAAAAAAATGTCATCTACCAATTTCATCGAATGTGCTATTTGTGGGAAATCAATCTCCAAAACTAATATTAGCAAGCATAGGGCAAGATGTAGCGAAACAGGTTCGAAAATAAATCGTTCGTTACCTACTAAGCCTTGTCCTCAATGAGGAAAAATTATTAGCATTGCACATTTAAGTAAACACCTGAAAATTTGCAAGGCATCAACCGGACATGGAACATTGAAAAGAAAAATTGATCATCCTGAAACTGAAGCTTCTACTTCCAAACAAATTAAGATGTCTAATGACCAAAAGCCGATTAGATCTGCATTCAACAACCAACTCCTGGATTTTCTTTTTACTTTGAAACCAGGCTGTGATATTTCTAGTTTCTTGAGTGAAATTAAAACATCTATCATAAAGTTTTTGAAAAATAAACTGGAAAACAACTCCATAAAAGTATATGTTGATCTAATCTGTGAATATGAGAAAACCAATGTTACAAGAAATATTTTTTTTCACAAAACGAAAAACCAAGTTCTTTATTTGGCAGACATTGATAATTTGAATGTTTTTTATTCTAGTCATACTAGTGAATTGATTAGGAAACACGATGAATTCGAGGATAAGGGATCAGTTTGGTCTTTATGTGGAAGTTCTCACAGATTAACCGCTTATGTAAACAAATTCACACCTTTTTCTGCTTCAAGCTATGTTCCACTTCCGGTAGAAATTCAGCATAAGAGAGATGTGCTGAACATTTATAACACCGACAATAAGTGTTTTATGTGGTGCATTTTAGCGGCACTTCACCCGATTAATTGTTCAAATCATCCGGAACAGGTTAGTCACTATAAGAAATATAACGATGAGATTGAATATGCTATGACAGGCATCAAATACCCTGTTGCTATTTCTGACGTAACAAAGTTTGAAAACAGGGTACGAAATGGAGAAGGAAAACGATTAGCTATAAATATATATTCGTATACTTCAGTTAAGCATTTTGTGAATCCCGTTAGGATAACTAATATTGTTGATGACGAAGCCGTGGAAATCAATCTGCTTCTTATTGCTAACGATGATGTTCATCATTATACGCTAATTCGTTCACTCTCCCGCTTAGTCAGAAGCCAAACAACCAAGCATCGTGCACACATCGAAGTTTGTCCAAGGTGTTTAACCGTATTCGAGGATCGTGACCAACAAAATTACCAACATTTCCAAAATCAAGAAATTGCCAAACAAAAACTTGTTGAACATAAAATCTACTGTGGAGTCAACAGACCTGCTCGCATGTTGATGCCCAAAGCAAATGAATTCGAAGAATTTAAAATGCACAAGGCCTTGTTGAAACATCCGGCCATTATCATTGCAGACTTTGAGGCTTTTCTCAAACCATTGTCTTATTGCGATCCGGATCCCGAATTTTCTTCCACAACACCGTACCAGTTTCATGATCCCAATAGTTTTGGATATGTTGTTGTTTGGCAGGATTGGATAGATAAACCATATATATATCGCGGACCGAATGTTATTGAACTCTTTTTTAAAAAGATGGTGGAGGAGGTTGAGAACATTGGCAGCTTCTTATGCCAATCGAAATCAATACTTCCATTATCCAGCGATGAACTTCAATCTTACAATAACATTGAAACGTGTCCGGTTTGTGATCAACATTTCACGGATGAGAATCGGAAAGAATTTCACCATAATCATTTCACCGGAAACTACATTAGTGGAATCTGTAACACCTGCATCCTCAAGACCCAGAAGCCCAAATTCGTACCAATATTTTTTTACAATGGATCCAATTACGACTTCCACTTTTTAATTAGAAATCTTGGATACGATATGCAAAAAATAGATATTCTTGTTCAAAACGAAGAGCGTTATATTTCTATAAGTCAAAAAGTTAAAATTCCAGGAACGAATGAAATCATAGAGATGAGGTTTCTAGATTATTACAGATTCCTATCGGCAAGTCTCAATGCTTTAGCGAGTAAACTTACTGACGAACAATTTAAAATTACAAAAGCTAGTTTTCCCAACATACACCTAGAACTGATTAAACGTAAACGCATTTATCCTTACGAATATGTAACCGATTAATCTAAATTTGACGATGACACTCTCCCACCTCAAAAAGAATTCTTCAGTCAACTGAAAAAAACCGGAATTACGAATGAAGAATACGAACATGCGAAATTAATATGGAAGGAAGTGAGATGCAATACTCTTGGCGATTATCACGATGCATATCTCAAATTAGACATAACAATACTTGCAGATGTTTTCAGGTATTCAGAAAAACAGCTATAAATATTTATAAATTAGATCCAGCATATTTCTACAGTCTTCCTGGTTTGGCGTGGTCTGCTATGTTGCTCCAGACCAGGTTCAAGTTGAAATTGATATCGGATGTGGACATGTTACTTTTTATAGAAAGGGGGATACGTGGGGGGACGGTTCAATGCTCGCAGAGACACGCAAAGGCAAACAATATTCACATGTCTGGGAATCAATACGATGCAAATCGACATCGAATTACATATTTTACGCTGACGTAAATAATGTCTACGGGTTCGCAATGATACAAAAACTTCCATACGGAGGATTCGAGTAGATAAATCCCATTTCAATTGACATTAATTATTTCGACGATCGTGAATTTGGTCTGTTCATTGAGGTAGACATTGAATTTCCAAATAATTTGCATGATACTTTTTCCGATTTACCTTCGGCTCCTGAAATTAAATATCCACCTGATTCTAATCAAAGCAAGCTTATGTTAACTCTGGAGGAAAAGAGAGATATGTCGTCCACTACAAGAATCTCCAGTTTTTGATTGGGAAGGGTGTTCAGGTAGTAAATGTGAGAAGAATTCTCAAGTTCAAACACTCTCCATGGTTAAAATCTTATATTGAGACCAACACGAGATACAGAACAGCTGCCATTTCAGAATTAGACAAAGATTTTTATAAACTAATGAATAATGCCGTTTATGGAAAAACGATGGAGAACGTCAGAAAGCATGTAGACATAAAATTGGTTTCAGATAACAATAAATGTAGAAAATTGGTATCTGATCCTAGATTCAAATCGCGAAAAATGTACAACGAGAATTTAACAATTTTTAATCTAGATATAAAATTAATAAAATTCAGAAAACCTATTTACGTTGGTGCAACAGTTCTCGACTTGTCAAATTTCGAATTTCATTATAATATTATGAAACCTTTCTATAATGATAAGCTGTCAATTTTGTACATAGACACCGATAGTTTTATTTATGACATACAAACACCTAACCTCTACGAAGATCTTAAACATCATTCCATGCTTGGATATTTCGACACTTCTTCCTATCCTCAAAATAACAGATTTGGAATTCCTTCCCACAACAAGAAGGTTCTCGGCAAATTAAAAGATGAGTGTAACGGTGATATTATTGTTGAGTTTGCTGGTTTGCGTTCGAAGATGTATACATTCAGAACAGAAAGCAGCGTCACGAAGAAAGCAAAAGGAACGTGCAAAGATACCGTCAAAAAGAAACTAACATTTCAGGATTATATTCGTTGCCTTTATTCACAGTCGAGGATACTTCGAGAGGATAATAGAATACAAAGCTCAAACCATGAGATTACAACAAATAAAATAAAAAAAGTAGCCCTGGATCCACACGACTACAAGAGGTGTATTCTCGAGTGTGGAATCCATACTTTGCCTTGGGGACACTTTAGTTTAGAAGTTAATAATAATTGCACTCAACACATGTGAAAAAAACCTAACATCAAACCAAAATTTTGAAAATAACAAAAAAATCTACACGTAGTTTATTTTCTTATATATTATTCTCTCCTATTAAAATTTTTCTATCACTCTTTCATTTTTTACATCATAAATATATGATTTCTCCACAATTAAAATTGCACTGCATATTGTATTTTTAGGTAGAGTTTCATGAAAATTTAATATTAGTTCGATCATTTATAACTACCAATTTTCTTTTTTATGCATTTATTAAAAACATTGGTCTGTGAACTATGAACTCATCTGGATTATAATACATATCTATGTTACCTTCAGTTACTCTTTTAAATGCACTATAAGCTTCATATAATTTTAAATAATCTTGTTCTGTAATATTTAAATTGTAATTTTCACGAGGAAATACTTCATTTTTGCCATTCTTCAGATACACATTTTTAACTTTACAATTATCAAACTGGCTGCTATCTTTTTCCTGATTGTCATCTCTCCCTGTTTGAAACAGCACAGCTACAAACTCTGGCATGTCATATTGCAAAGATTGGAACTGATTAGTAAGATCAAATTCAAACAATTTACCTTCCGCTGACCTCTGAATGCATTGATAAGTATAAAACTGTATCGGAATTTGAGGATTTTTCAAAATGTTGGCTTTGTATTTGAGAGCATAATTTGATTCATATTGAACTATAGGCATTCGCAACTCCATAGACTGGATCACACATTTCGCAGCTTCGGGTAAACTGGCCTCATTAGCTGTTCCATCTGCATTCAAAGTTTTGTATCTCATGATAGCATTATGATCATTGGGTGCTCTGCGAAATATGACACTCAAACCACCTTTCCACATAATTTCTTTATAATCAGAGAAAAATCCAAATAGAAATCTCATGGGAAACAGTACTGTGTGACTTTTTGCTCGAAGTTTTGTTCCAGCTTCGAACCCACCAACTTTAAAATATGCACTCTCTGATTTGGACAGTTTCAATGTTCTCACTGTAGTGGATGTAATTCCAGGGCAATCAATCCTGTCAATCACTGTACCATGCTTCCTGACCACTACCGGTTTTTAGTTGATTCCAGATAGGTTTAATCAGATTTTTGTATTTATCCCCGCTGCTCGATTTCACACGCTTTTGACTGGCATTGGTATTTTGGTACAAAGCATCAGAGAGTGTCAAAATTTCAGAGTAACTTTGATAATCATCTTCTGTAAAATTTTTTGGTTGTTTTTTGGTAACGAGCTCCCATAGCCCTACGGTACCAGGATATCTGGACCAGCTGTTTCTCCCACGCAAATTAATTTTTATGTTATCCCCTTCGAATGTAACTTTAGATTTGGCAATTATCCATACCACACCTTCATTTCCCTCCATAGTTGGATACAAACCAAATACTTAATCTTTTTCGAATTTTCCAGTACTCAGGTAATCCCTTGCCAGGGGACCCAACTCGATTTTTCTGATTCTTCTATAGCTGTTTTAGCAGGTGGTTCCTTAAGTACCAGAGTTGTGTGGATGCTGGATAATGGCGTAGGAGGGAAATCTGCATAATTTTTAGCAGTAAAAGGTACCAATTCATTGATGAAGTTTTTATTTTGTTCTGTCACACTCTTAATCTCTTTACCAAGACCACTGATTGCATCGATAATAGGTTGGTCTTGACGCTTGTGTTGTTCGTAAAAACCTCGATTATCTGATGTCCAACCTTTGAAACGTTTGGACAAGTACTCTCGTAATTTCGAATTATCTTCTATTTTGTTTCGTCATATTTATTTTTTTGATTAATGGTTATTTTATATCGTTTCAACGTTTAAAAAGTCGTTGATTTTATTTCTGAATTTACCATTGTTAGGTTTACGAGTCATGTCGATAGTGACAAATCCAAAATCGTCGCTGTTCCAACAAGATGAACAGAATTTTGAAAATTGGTTGTAATTTAAGTCTCCTCCCACATAATCATCGTATACATGTTTCAAATTAGTATGATCTTGACGAAACAAACAGATTAAGTTTGTATTATCTCGTAGTAATTGTTTAGGAATTTTGGAATACGTTTCAGCTAAATAAAAGCAGTCTATTTCTTTGTGACGACCCTGTGTAAAAAAAATTCTAATTTCATTCTGATTTTCCAGAATAACATAAACGAATACCACAAGAGAATTTCTCAAACATTGGTCTAGAGGTTTTATTGTTGATGCAAATGTAGCTATGCCCAGTCCCTCGTACAGCTTCATGAGTTCTTGGTATTTCGGTTGTTCTAAACTTTTTGAGAATACATACAAGTGTCTATTTTTCCAATCTAGCCAATTGGGGGCAAGCAAGAAATTATCAACCAGCAAAGTGGTTTTTCCACAACCGGATGGGCCTGCAATGAGGCATCTTATGTTATCAGGTAACAACTCTCCATTTTTTTATTAGTTTCCACTACATCTGGTAAACGCTGTACCACATTCCATGTTGGTGTCAAAGAATCACCTGGTTTGCTTCTATCCAACTTTTGTCTGGCAGACCTAACCATTTCACATACAATTTATTATTTTTCTTCTTCAATATTTTCTCGATTAGGTATGTATCTCGATATTTTGTTTTACTAAGTTCCTCTTCATAGAATCTCCCTTTCAATATTTTGTTATGATTATATTTTATGATATATGTATTTCTATTCCCTGGTAAAACTTGAACAACTGAGAATAACTCCGTACTCCAATTTTTATTAAAACCCTTCTCGAATAACTGTTTATATTTACTGACCCTTACCTGATCCCCTATTTTAAACTTTGGATTCTTGGTAGAGTATGTATACTTTTTACAATAAACAGTAGAAATCAATCGTTGCTCATCAGACTTGGTTACCTCAGCAGGTTTCATGTGAATAGTACTGTGTACTGTATCGTTATAATCATGAACTAGCTCGGGTAAAATTTGCACCCACTTATAATTGCCCTGTAGAGTAAATTGTCTCCACATGCGATTTTCTAATGTTATGTTGAATCATTCCACTATACTAGCTTTCAGATCACTATAGGTAGAATAATGTTCAATATTATGTTGTTGCATTAACTTAGTAAATGTAGAATTGTAAAATTATTTCCCTCTATCTGTCTGTAAATATTTTGGTATCCTTCCCTTACTAAATATCGACTCGGTAACACAAGTACCAGTCTTGGATTTTAGGGGAACAGCCCATGCATATTTGCTAAAGGTATCAATAACTGTAAGCATATATTTGTAACCATGATTTATCTTATCCAAATTTTTTAAAGTCCCCCTTGGAGGAGCCATCTCAATCAGATCAGCCTGGAAGAATTCATTTACACCTTTTGCTACTACACTTAATCGCTTGTAATTGCGACGGGCTGGTTTGTGTAATTCATGAACTATATCTTGTCTTGACATCGAGTTCGAAGTGAGAATATTGCATAAAATGGATTGTCCTCAGGGTATAACCGCTTTATGTCAAAAACTAGCTTGTCACCAATTTCAATATCAAAAACTGATAATTGTTCGTGGTCATGTACTTTATACATATTTATTGGTAGACTCATCCCAGTATGCAATAGGTATTTGAACTACCTTGTGTATACCATCTTCTCGCACTATAGTAAACTGAGGAACTTCAATATCTTTGCCATGTTTTAGAAAACTAAACTTCAGAAATCGTAAACTACCATCAACAAAAAATTCATGTACCTGAGTGTACGGATATAATTTGTAAACATTGCCAGCATTGGCGTACGTCCAGTGCCCTCGAGCATTTGGAACACTTTGTAACCTAACAATTTCCATAGAATAAAATTGACGAGTATCTACATCATCTAGTCTGCTTAATACCGGTTCCAAGTGTTTGTTGATAGTACAAACCAACTCATCGTAGCTAGGTTTGATTTTTACATCAACATACAGTTGTTTACATTCCTCTTTGAGATCGTGAGGTTGAGTAGCAAAACCTGATAAAGCAGTTTCTTGACTTGCTTCAAGAGTAGTAATTTGTAACGTAATATTAGAAATAATCTCCTGTAAATTTTCTACAAGTTTCAATTTAGAACTCTGGGTAGCAAGATCGTGTACTTGACTTCTGATTTCTGTAAATAATGCATGTAGTTCGTTAATTATTTGATTGTTGGGGAGACTAGCAACAGTTTCTCTGATTTGCGCAATTTCTGCTTGAATGTTTTTAATATCCTCAGATTTTAAAATTCGATGTACTGCTCTCCTCATAGCTCTGATTTCCTGAGAAGTAGGCAAAGCAGCTACAGTATTCTGAAGTGTAGTAAGAGTTAATTTTATAGCATCGAGTTCTGTTTCATTAGCTGCATTTTTCAAAATTTCTTGCAGTTGCGTTATGTCATCCTGCGTAGGTGTAGACTGTTGCAGTGTCTCTAATTTACTTTGAATGTCGTCAATAAGATGATGGAAATGCGATAATTCTGATTCAGTATTCAAGCTTTCAAGCTTAGTAACTTGCTGTTGAACTATAGCTATAATATCAGTAATGCCAGGCAGTTTCGATTCCAGAGTTTCCTGTACACTTGTTAGCTCATTTCTCATAGTTGCCATAGTATCTTCTATGTGAGCTATGGTACATTGTATCTTCCCAAAATCTTCATAAGTCTCCAACTGTAATTTGATGCCGGCAACGCTCCGAGCAATAGCATTTAATTCAGAAGATGAAGGTAAATTATTGGTAAAATCTTCCAATGTCTGTAGTTTTGATTAAACTTCTGTTATAGCTGTATGCAGTTCATCTGTCTGTAATTCAGATTTGATACTTTGCAATGTAGGAACTTCGGAAGATTGAAACTGTTCTTGCAATTTAGCAATACTAGCATTTACCTGCTCGTATTCTTCTTGAGTTTTGATATTCTGGATAATGGTTTGCAGTTCAGTACGAATACTATTTGCCTGGTCATTTAATTGCTGTTTCAGCTGTTCGGTATTCGTTCTCTGGATTTGTCTAAATTTATCAAGTTCTTTTTTCAAGTTGGCAATATTCTCTTCTAAGTTCCGAAGATTATCTATTGAAGCTAAATTAGTATATTTCTCAAGCAAAGATTTGAGTTATCCATCAATTTTTACTATAGGATCAATCAGTTGAGTTTGAAGATTTGTAATCTCTGCTTGAATATTTAGATTTAGCGAATTCTGTAATATGAGTAAATCTGATTTCAGTTTCTTTAGACGTACATCTAAACTAGCAATCTCGCTGGAATTATCTGGAATCTCCTGTCGCCTTCTATTGCCAAATATATCCATGGTTTTTTTGTTTTTAGGTATTTTATATATTAATAAGAGGATAGATTATTCTTATTTCGATAAACAGAGGAATCAATTTATCATACTCTCCAATTATCTCAGCATACAAAAATTCACCAGCTTCCACATCATAAGACGTATCAGGAAGTAATGTACTATGTTTAATTCTATACAAATTTCGACCTATGTGCAAAACTGCAGCATTTGGTGGAGAAACGTTTGTTTGAATTTTCCCACTAACAGGGAACTTATATGATGATAAGTTATTATTAAATACAAATAAGTGCTTTCCAGTATCCTCGTCAACATGAGACCAAATACTATTCAAGTGGACAAGAAGTAACCCTTTCAATTGATGATAAATTTCTCTAAATACATCCATGTTTACTGGAATTCTCTCTACAGGCTGATTATGTTGTTGCTTCTTAAACTCAAAAATATTCATGACGTTTTATTTTATATTAGCTAATTTTTATTTTATATAAAATATATATTTGTACTAAGTATAAGAAAATAATAAGTACATATAGTAAAAAATATCACCCTGTGCTTAGCACATGAAAAATGTATAGAGGAGCACTGCAACAACACGTCGGCACTCTTCAAACACTCTCACGATACTGACTGATCTGTAATGCGAAAACCCTTTAAGTAACCTAAGCGCGGACCGCGTTGAAAACATCCGAAACAGTGAGCCAATCAGAAGACACCACGTCATCGCATTACGTCATAATCCAACCAATCAGAAAACAACACATCATGGCATTACGTCATAACCAACCAATCAGAAGACACCACGTCATCGCATTACGTCATAACCAACCAATCAGAAAACAACACGTCAGGTACGGGGTCATCATAATATTGCGTAATAACTTGTTGCGCAACATGATGCAATAGTTTACCATTACGCGCTATCGAAATGTTGCGTAATAACTTGTTGCGCAACACGATGCAATAGAAGTAGACCGGATGTAGACCGAAAGTAAATTTGCGTGGGTGTGCGTGGGTGGGTGTAGGTGGGTGTAGGTGGGTGTGGGTGTAGGTGTTATGTACTTTAACTCAAAAGAAATTATGACACTCGTACGAAGTGTGAGATGAAAAAACACAGATTTGAATAGTATAAAATCGACAAAAAACATCATCAAAATAGGTTTTCTATTGTGCTTAAATTAATAAAATTAATAGGCCTCGTACCAAGTGTTGATTTGAAGGAACCTGATTACACTACTTGCATGGCCTCTTTAGTACATTGTCATCTCGGGTATTGCCTCCTGTGCTTGACATTCTTCACACAAGCACACGACATACTGAAGCAGAACACAGAAAATTTTGTACAAAAAAATAACACACTAAAACAACACGCTATATATAACAAAGAATGCTCTAAATTCAATAAGCACTAAACAAACGGACAGGTTAAAACATCACATCAACGCAATGCAACAACATGAAAACTGATCGCAGGAAGAATCGCCCGAAAAGCGGCAACACCGAGACAAACGTTTTCTGTTACCAGGTAACCAGGGCTTGGGTGAAGCACTGGGAAGATTTTGATTGGCTCGCATGCCAGCAACCCACCGTCCCGCAGTGACGTAGACCCGCCTTCTCCACGTGCTTCACAAGCGTCAATACCAAACTAATTTTGCGGCAGGTTATAATGAAAATTCGAACATACTTATTGCTAGGGCTAATATTTTGATGACCTTAAAATTGCCAAAAATTGACCTTTAAAAAATGCATTTATGACCTAATACGTGCAAGAAAATATCCTATAAACTTAGAAAAATGACCTAAAAATTCTGAAAGATTTGTGAAAGAAATTTATAAACTACCAAGAGAAATTCAAATTACAAATTAACGTTACAGTATCTAGCACATGTTCATTGTGTATGGTAGTACAAGTAAGAAAGTTCACTTCTTGTCATCTTTTACACTTTAAGTGCTGAGTTGCAGTACACAACGAAAATCATATACAAATATTCAAAAATGAATGGTTGTCGGTTGTCGGACAAGAGACCCTTGTACATGGAAAAATTTCTCTCGACTTCCACTGACACAAGAGGAGCGTACTTGAAATGAACAATATCACTTGCTGTTAAGTCACTTTCAATTCCATAGAGTGCAAATTGCTTCCCTGACAAAATGTCCGATACAGAGCACAAAACTTTCTACCCCTTGTTTTTTAACAATAATCCGTCTGGCGACAATGTATTTACTGATAAAGGGGGAAATCACATTGTTTGAGTTGTATTGTTACACAACAGCTTGCATCAACAATACTGAACAGAATATCTTTGTTTCTTCAAACACAGTCGTTCAGAACGGCGCTGAAGGCAATGAGAAGAGAGTCGGGAACCTCTCTCCTTCAAAGGGTTACATTTGCATGTAAAATGCCCCTTCTTTCACCAAAATGTAGAAAAATGCATAATGTGACTTTTAAAAGGCTGAAAATGACTTAAACTGTTTAAAAAGTTTAAAAAATGACCTTTACTCCAAGAAGGGTAAAAAATGCCCTAACAAAGGCATCCCAATTTATTCACTTACGTCTAAAACACGTTCCTATCTACTTATGCAATGTTTCTGCCTTACCAAAAAGAAATGCATTTGCATCAAAATCCTAGCCCTACTTATTGCATTTGTTCCATGCCTTGTATTTACGCAGCCCTGCCAGTCCACGTGCATGCAGACATCAGGACTTTGCAGTGTGGAGGAGTGGAGGTGAGAGGTTTGGAAGGAATTCCCGTGACGCAGCATCCTCCACAGATGGACCCTCTCTTGGAGAAGATGGAGTTCGTCTCGTACATCTCTAGAGTCTCGCAGTTTGATGTCGCTTTGAGCCTCTGTCTCCAGGTGGTCGCCGAGAACGCGAATTCCAGGAGGCTGAAGATTCTCGAGCGCTGCAACAGTCCTGATGACATCCTGGCAACAAGGATTGCTAGAATAATGGAAGATATACCCCTAATTCAGGTTAGTGCTGGTTCTGTTTTATACAAGAAGGTTTCTTAGGAGGGTCGAAATAAAATGTATCCCCTGAGGAGGGACAGTCGTAGTGCTACCTCTATTTGTGCAAAGGTACATATATCTTAATATTAATCCACGGCTAATATATCTTCAGGGTAGAGTTATTTTTTGAAAACGAAACCAAACAGGATGCCTTCCAATTGAGACGTTTAACCGATTATATTATCTCAACAAGGATACATGGATTTATACATTTATATAATGAAATATGTATTGCTCTTGTTCTTATTTACATTCAATTTGTATGCTCTTAGAATTTCTATCTTCTTTCTAATTTGTATAATCTTCTTTAGTAAATGCATCCTTCTATACTTCTTTCTGTACTTCCTCTTCTGTGGGAAATCGGGTCTGGACTTCCTTCTTCGGATTTGGACTTCCTTCTTTATGGGAACTCTAGATCTGGACTTCCCTCTTCGGATTTGGACTTCCTTCTTTCTGGGAAATCTGAATCTGGACTTCCTTCTGGACTCTTATGTAATACCTGAAACATGTATCCTTCATTCCAATTCCTTTGGTATTTTCATATGTATGTTTTCTCTCTTCACTAAGTCCTTTTTTCACAAGCTGGTAACATCTCACTTTTTATTCATTCACGCCTCGTCCTAGAGGGTTACTAGTTCGAGGGTAAGGGTTGACATCTACGCCGCCTATTTCTATTCTCCTCCCTTGAAGCAACGACTGGAACGCGCCAACACTAAAATAAGTACAACAAAGTGTATACTTGGTGCTAGACGACTGAAACGCGCATCCAAGTAGGTGCAACGACTGCGACGCGCAACCCAAGGTAATTGTGGTTCGCGACTGGAACGCGCCGCCACTAAGGGAAAGGTAAATCAAGCTAACAGATTCGAGATCTGTTAAAAAGACACAAATTTGTATCAGTGTTTTCACTTCTTTAGTTGTCTGGCATATTTACATATGAGCACCAATTTAATTAATTAAGTATTTACATTAATTTATTGTTTTCATATCTTTTCCTCATCCTCTTATAATGGATTCCATTGTTGTTCATCTTCCAAATTACTCTGCGCTTATTTACACTACCATTCGCGTATCTCGTGTTAATCTTCAATCTTGCACACCTTGTGCTGCCATCTCTATTCCACCTTGTCAAACCGTATACATGAGTTGGTCCCATTGGGTACGTAACAGTAGGTTCGATCACCAACACTGGCAAAAGGATATTTGTTCGCTTGAAGATGAGAGAAGATTCTCTCGAAAAGCAGTGTTGCAACAGGAAAGAGTGGTAGCACTAGACTAAATAATGGACCATGATCAATAAAGATTGTATTAAACTTTTTCCTTAGGGGTAGTGAATGTGCACAATTCAGGTGTACACTCTGTCCCGAGTATTTCTGGAGCAAGATTAAGAGAACAAGCCTCTGCGCAAGTAGTGACGTGAGACGGCTCCACCAATGAACACGTGAGAGGGAATGGGATTTCCGTTACCAGCCTTCGCAGCATCGTGTACTGCTTCGCTCCGCAATACGCTATGCGCGGCCTAGCTCTAGAGATAGCCTGGATAGAGTATACACAGCAATTGGTAAATAAATTTTCTTGAGTTGAGTTGAGTTTTGGTTTTAAGTCCACTTTATGCACAAGAAGGCTAATCGGGACTGGACCTACAGTTGAAAGTGGGATCCGAACGACCTGTGCCTCCACCGAGTATCGAACCCCGGACCCCTTGATTACAACGACGAAAATGGTCTTGAGAGGAGATAAATACAGGACTAGCCTAAATCATGCGGTCGATTCGAAACATATATCAGTCACGTAATCACGTTAATGGAATCGAGGTGCGCAAAATTTGTACGGATGAAAAGATAAACTCAAAAAGTTTATGTTGGTGTACCTTGCAACAGTGGCGTGCCCAGTATTTTCGAAAGGGAGGGGTTATGTATACTTTCCCTTGATAGTCGGCCCTCATTTTGTCATATTTTTCTACCTTTGACGTTCTTTTTTTTTAGGAATACTGGGCCAGAGGGAGGGGTATAATCCCCATCAACCCCCTTGTGCACGCCACTGCCTTGCAACCACGTATCATGCACTGCGCGAGGAGCGACATTATAGAAAATGGCTTCCATTGAAAAACCCACATTCACAAATCTGTTATTCGTGTGCAATATATCCGCATCAAGTCTGTTGAAAACCAATCCAGTACAGGCCCGTAGCTAGAATTGATCTCCAGGGGGGCTCACGGGTTATCAGGGGGGGACCTTTGTAAATCAAGTCCATTTTTAAAAAAATTAACAGTATTAAATGAAGTTAAATTATGTGTGTGAGGCGGGAAGTTATATAAAGTTTATAAATATCATACAAATACTACATTTTTCTAAAACAGCTCTTTGAGTGTTAATTGGCTGATACTGAAATCATTCCTTACACACTCCATACTATTTTATATGATACAGATACTTATAGCACACACAAAGAAATGCACAAAATTCAATCACAGTGCATAAAGTGCATTCCACCCCCGGCCGAAGAAATGAATCTCCCATTCGTTCCCAAAACTTGGGAGCCGTTGACCTTTGATGCAGATGCGAAGGGAATTTGCATTATGACATCAAAGTCAAACATTTCTGTCTAAACGGGAGGTCGCAACAAGGGTAGCGAAGGCACAGATAAAGAAGCTCCCCTATGAAGGAACTTTCTAAAGTCTAGAGAAGAGAATCTTCTAAATACTTGCAGCTACTTAGACTTCAGTTTATAAACAAGATGAGCGAAAGTAATAGTAACAAATGTTCTTTATTCTGTGGATTTATCCTTAAAGTTGTGAGCTGTAAATTTTCACTCTTCACTGCAAACAAATTATACAGAAAAGTTTTACGTAATGTCAAAGGGGGCTGATGGTAGTGCCAGGGGGGTTGAGCCTTGGTAAGGGCCTGATCCAGTTCGTAAGAGGTAGTCCGAATTTAAGGGAAAGGGCTTCACCCATAATGAAAAATTGAGTAGAACCTCAATAGAGGAAAAAGCCTCCCCTGTCTTCGAACGAAGCCATTTTCTCTAATGTCGGTTCTGACTGCAAGGTAGATCACCATAGGTTGGGTCAGGTGTGTAAAGGTTAATAACAAAGTTGAATGACTATGCATTTCAGTATACAAACTGTATGAAATATAAAAGAAATTATAGAGAACAGTTGTGATGGATATTCACTCATCTGGTGCATCGAGTACAAGAGCCTCCCCATAATAATAATAAAAATTTGGAATTAAATTTGTTACTGTTGTATAATGTCAATCATAAACATGATAACAATAATTATTATTCAAGTTTTGTCAATGGCCTGACGCCCATGTCTACAACCTCAAAGAAAATTCATACAAAAGTCAGTAATTCCAATAATATTTGAAATTAAAGTTTGCTTTGAATTGCTTACGGTAGTAGGCGTATAAGTTACCCAGAGTCACACAAGTTATTTTCATTTCAGGCTGATTTAACAGTTGTAAGTGACAATATCTTAGATGTTCCAAGCTCAGGCCAGGAAATAAAGTTTAAGCTGGTGAAGGAGGATGGAAACCAAGAGAGCCATTTGCTAGTTGTGTCAGATGTGGAGTGTCTGGAGAAACCAAAACCAGGGCTGTTCCTACTGGCCAAAGTAGGCAGCAATGCAGACGAAACCAAGATGGCGACCAGGTTGAACATGCTGCTACTCTGTAGCTTCACAGATGAAGGAAGCAAGTTAATACTGCTGAAGGAGGTGAGAGGAATATTTTCCTATTCTGTACTAGAAGCTACTTATTTTAAATAACAATTTTCTTTGTTATTTCCAGCGAATTGAGGGGATGTGCATATCTGATTTCGCCGGCAAGCAGAGTGATACCAACCGCTATACGGGAACACGTTCGACTGGCACAATGCCCAAATTAAAGCATTGCAGGAAGAGACGTCAACTTCTCTCACATCTTTTCATGATTGTTTTTAAGCATTACGGGGACCTGATGCGGGTGGACGCGTTCCCAAATAAAGGCAAATGTAATGCTATCACCGATGCATTGCACTGTGCCACGAAAAGGATCATGGTGATATTGTAAGCACCACTCTCCAGCCACATTTATCTCTCACCCATACAAGTATTCATTGTTAATGGTTGGGTGAGCCCCAGAGCCGATTCATGCACGTAAAATCATGTACACCAGGAATCGAACCCGCGTTTCCCGTGTGACGTCCTACTGCTAAGACCGGCCTAATAGTCTTTATGCACTGTAAGGCTAATCGGGACTGGACCTACAGTTTAAAGTGGGATCCGAACCACTTGTGCCTCCACCGGGTATCGAACCCGGGACCCCTTGATTGCAAGGCAACGACGCTACCACTGCGCCATCGGGGAGGACCTGAATGATACTGGTGTATCATAGACTGTACATACAAAATCCAAATTTGAATACTTGTATGATTATGCTTTTCATAACAATATGTCATAAAAGTCAATGAAAGATTTTGAAATAATAATAATATTAATAAAGTGTAATTCTTTTGCAAGTTATTAAAACTGCAGTCTATTTAAACAGGTACATACAACTGTATTTATAGCCTCAGGATCGTAATTTGAGTCAACGTTTGAGATGTAAGTACGTATCTGATAATTTCAAATAGCATTCACTTTAACATTTGTGCAGGAGATTGGTTCTATGAAGGGATATGGATTTGTTATAAATGGTACTTGTTCTAACTTCTTATGACTGGCGTGTCCGGTAATTCCCAAAGAGAGTTTTATGACCATAAAAAATTGGGGACAATGACTTCTTTCTGTGAAGAAGAAAGTTTCTTTCTATGTTCGTGACGTTCTTTTCATTAGGAATGTATGGTGTTATCGCTTCACCAACATTCCTCCCTGAGCACGCCACTGATAGAGATAAAAATAATTCAAACCGTGCATAAATATGGATGACCTAATCCGGATCCTAATTTTCTGTTCCGGATCCGAGTACCCGATTTTCAGTTCAAGATCCGAAGACCTGATTTTGAGTTCAGGATCCGAATACCCTCCAGTTCGAAACCTGAAGACTCGATTTTCAGCTCTGTATCGGGGAAGCATAATTTACTACTAAACATGGATTCACCAACCGGCGAGAAAACAGCCAATCAAAGCAGTCGAAATTGTGCGGTCTGGGTTCACACCAGTGATGTGCGTCTACGCGTAAACAATGATAGTCTACATTCTACACGTAGACTATTTTATACACGTAGATGACGTAATCTATGTAAACAACATGGCGAAAGGTGATAACTTAGCAAAGGGCGCGTGGAATAAAAAGAAAATTATACTGCGTATCAGTTGCTGATGTGTGAGAAGAACTTTTCATACTCTTTCTTCCAAATTCGAACAATTTCTCACCTAGAAAGAAACCAAATATATGCAATATTCTAGTGTTTTATGGGGAAAAGACCACTCTTGGCTCACGACTGCCATCTGTTGTTGTTTTTTGCATACTATTATCTTCTTCCATAGTTGATACTAGAAGAGACGAGAAATTTTGTTGTAAATAGGATTCTTTTCATTTCGTTAGGAACCAATATAGTTGAAAATGTCACTTTCCTTTCATGAAAGCCTTGAAAATTAATTTTAATGCACTTTAAATTGTCTACGTAGTCTATGTAAACTACAACCCAATGTAATCTACGCGTAGATTACGTGTAGACAACGCATGTAGACATAAACGTATAGTCTACGGCACATCACTGGTTCACACCCACTAGGAAAACAACTGAAGAGATGCTTCGTAGCATGTCACATGCTTAACAAATGAAAATCACTACGCGTGAACGTATGTGAATGAAGGAAAGTATTTCTGTAGTTACGTGAATCTATTACTATTATTACGATTATTAATAATACTTATCCTCATAGTAGCGATTAGACTAAATAGAAAGAAAATTACATAAAATCATTAAAACGGAATGTGACTTTTCGGTACTTAGACTGTAGTCAAGGAGTTTCTCAAGAGATGGCAGTACCACGTTGTTGCACCATTTTGCTTGGTATTGAAAGTTATGCTAAAATGTAAGTTAGACACAAAGTTAAGTATATATTGAAGATATATGTAATATGATGTACTATGTAGTAATGCTGACCATTAGAGCCATATTTACGAAATAATTGTCTGAATCTTGAAGCTCTCGCAATCGTTTCATTTTGTTCAGAATTGAAGTGCGACCTATACTCTGTTTCCTTGCATCATGGCATCCGGGGAGGCCCAATCCCCGAGAATCAAGGTGGAAACCTAACGGTGACAACTGAAGCCCTGATTGTGCATCGCGAACTGTGCTGCAATCCACGTTTACAGCACTTTGTATTCTGCTTAACTGGAAGCGAACTGTGCTGCAATCCACGTTTGCAGCACCTTGTACTTTGCTTATTTTGTAACACCTGAAATAACTCTGTCTCCTAATTGTTTCGTCTTCGAAAAGGATTACTAGGTTGCCTCCCTTCGCTCACCATGCATAAAGGGCTCCCCCAACAAGTTGGGGGTGCAAACTCTCGAGACAGGATAATCCAAAAACAAGACCGAGGCAACTCAAGAAGCACTTCAGCCGATTCAAAAACACCCAGGGATCGCTCTCGATCTCCTCTTCAACTACCAAAGAAACAAAAATATCAAGAACAAACACGCAATCCAAAGTTAAATCCCAGAGATACCACACAAATTGATGATCGAACTGAAGAAAATTCCACTGTCTACAACTTCCTACTACAAAATTACGACCCCAAGTACAGAACTCCTAAGTTGCTCCTTCAACAGTTACAAAAATACCTCCCCCGAGCACAAGTAGAACAAATTATATTCACCAGAAATGGCATCATTATCAAATCCAGAGATCCGCAATTTCTATCCACTTTGAGAAACAAAGTTTAGTTCGAAATTTTTGGACCACAGGCTGCTCTATCCCAACTGACACCCAAAACCGCCAAACAATCACCACCCCCAAACAAACCACCTCATATGTCAGTCGTTATTAAAGGCGTAGATCCAGAACTCGCTGACCAAGAAGTATTAGAAGAACTACGGTTAGAAGGGCATGAAGTTATAAAATGCGTTCGAATCCAAAACAACAACGAATATATATCGCCAACGACATAGGGTTGAACCATCGCATTCAAGGGCACCTCTTCCGTTACGATGCGAACGCTGCCAGAAATACAACGTCCACACTACGGCAAATTGCCCCGAAACACCTATCTGTGGCTATTGTTCTGGCCAACACACAACTAAAGAGTGCACAAATCTGAATGCACCACCCAAATGTAACACGTGCAAACAGGCTCATCCCTCATATAGTTACCGTTGTGCTGCACGCCCAAACCCCGAAGCCTCACGCCCTGACCTAACTGTACCATTAAGAACTATGGACTCTACAACTCCACCACAGAACTCTCTGAAACAACCAGTGACTGTTGAAGATCTACTTAGATTTCAAACATTAACCCTACAAAATATCCACCCATTTCTACGCCAACATATATTACAACAGATAGTACAGACAGCTAAGACTCTCTTTCGTGTCCATCTGTTCGCTACATATTCTGGTCCACATGTACATTTTCAAATTGTACCACTGGAAACTGAAGTTTAGACACCTAACTGTTATTTATATAATTATGGCGGGCTATATGCAATATAATTTTCTATTTATGAACATCCGTTCTCTACCGAAATATAAAGCTATATTCCAGGAACTTCTCCTGGAAGAAGACATTCATTTCTTTGCACTGAATGAAACCCGTATCCCCAAAGCCACACCCCTCTACATACCCAGGTATTCCTTGCTACATACACCTGGTCCTACAACGGCGCAACGATTATGTGGTGGAGTAGCCCTAGGGATCAAACCAAAATTTCCCTATAGAACAAATATATTACCACCTCAATTTCCATACCAAGAATATTCTATTGCCACACTTTATCTCAAAAGTATAAATGTGACATTGGCTACTGTATATATACGACCCACTAGCCCTCTACCTACGGACTTCTTTCTTTATATCGCTACTACATACCGTCACTACTTCATACTAGCTGATATTAATATACATAGTCGAACAAATGCAGAACGAACAGATTTCCACACTACCATCGATAATAATACTACAGGTATATTTCAAGATTTACCATCTGCAACTCGTCCAGAGAGTAACACAACCCCCGATGTAGTTTTTGTATCACCTTCCTTAGCTGACAAAATTAACATAGAAGTCCTAGCACCGATAGGAAGTGATCATGCACCAATTAAAATAAATCTACCAGTGCACCACTATACTCAACACAAACAGGTTCCTCCAAAACGGATCTATGATTATAACAGAGCAAATTGGGAAGGTTATCGAGAAGATCTCTCCACTGTCTTTCAAAATCTCACCCCTCCAACGAACTCTAACGAACTAGATAAGGCTGTAGAAAACATCACGTCAGAAGTCAAACAAGCAGCAAGTACACATATACCACAGATAACTGTGAATAGTTTTAAACCTAAACTACCACCTAAATACCTTCATCTAGTAACTGCATCACGTCGTGCCTATCGGGAATACGTACACACAAGGAATCCTGAATGTCTGCGAGTTCACCGTCAATGGATAAGAACTGTCCATAACTACATAAAGGCACACAAACGACGTCAGTGGATCGACACTTGCAATCACCTTGATGCTGAAAGCCATCCTAGCAAATTCTGGAAACGATTTCATATGCTTACAGGAAAACATACAAGTACTACGTACCCTCTTCTCTCACAACAACAAGCTCTTACAAATGATTACGAAAAGGCAAATGAATTTGCACAGATTCTCCAAGACACATTTACTCCTCCGCTTCCGCTTGCTCCTAATAGCAGATTAGAAGCTCAAATAACAAGGAAGGTACATCCTGAAAATAGACAACTGCAACCCAGTTCTCATCATGCTATCAACGCAAATCACCCTCTTACTACTTTAATTACCACAGATGATATAACAAACGCAGTCCGCAATAAAAGAAACACTGCCCCAGGGTTTGATTCCATCACATATGTTTTGATAAAGAAAGCTCCACTAGCAATGTTGTCATTTCTCGCCTTGATATACAACTTAATCCTTCGCACTGGATATTACCCTGTCGAATGGAAAGTGTCGAAGGTACTCATGTTTCCGAAACCTGATAAAGATCGTACAGATCCAAAATGCTATAGACCTATACAACTAACATCAACACTCAGTAAAATCCTTGAAAAAATTTTAGTCCGCCGATTACACTCTCACTTATTGTCAAATAATTTTCTCCCGATACACCAAGCCGGATTTAGGCCACACTTTAGCGTCTTGGATAACTTACTAAGACTCTCAAATCGAATCTACAACCAGTACAATACATCTAAACCCTCTTGTTTAATACTATTCGATCTTGAAAAGGCATTCGATAAAGTGTGGCACACCGGCCTCATATATAAACTGCATAAGTTTCGCCTTCCTTTCTGTTACATTCGATTAATTTTCAACTTTCTTACCAACCGAATGGCATATGTAAAAATAAATAACAATCTGTCTCACCCTATCTTCTTGAACGCCGGAGTACCGCAAGGATCGGTATTATCTCCATTGCTCTACTTACTTTATGTCGCAGATATGCCAACATTCTCTCAGGTGTCAACATACCAATACGCTGATGATACAGCTCTACTGGCTTGTGGTTCTACAATTCAAGCAATAAATCGCATTATGCAACCAGCTATTAATGTATTTCAACGATGGTGCGACACTTGGAGACTCACCATCAATAGCGCAAAAACTCAAGCCATAATATTTCTTCCTACCGGATGTCGCTCACGGATACAAAGAAATCCAAGTATGTTAGATCTTAAGATCCGTGGCACCCGCATAATTCCTACCAACAGCGTTAAATATCTTGGTGTCATATTTGACACAAAACTAACATGGACACCACACCTGCAGAACATCAAAAAGAAAGCCAAAAACAGACTACAGCTGATGAAGAGACTTGTCGGCACGAATTGGGGACTTCGAGCAAACATCCTCCTAAATACCTATCTGGTCTTTCTTCGGCCCGTACTTACGTATGGACACACAGCATGGCTCTCAGCAGAGGACTCGTTCTATGAACGACTACAAATCATAGAGAGACATGCATGCCGACTGGCATACAGAATCAAACTACCAAGTCCAACTCGACTCTTATACACACGAATAAGTTTTCCACATATAACACTTCACCTAGAGGCATTGCGAAAAGAATATATAAATAACAGGATGAACAAAGAACACCCGCCGTTGGTTCACACAATCCGTGAAGATGCAATACACGACTGTTACCCGTACAGATTGCATACTCCATTACAACATCTTTTAACTCTGTATACTCTGACCATCGGGCCCAGACATCCTGATTATGAACTATACACCATTCATCATCCACCACAATTACGACCACATTTATACCCTTCATATTGCAACTAATAATCAAACTACAAGAAAGGGTATTTATTTACTAATATAAGAATGAAAGTAGGGTGTTATATAATATAGCAATGAAAATCCAAGATCATTTCAAGACTAGGTTAGTGCTCATTTCATAATCCCAAAAATAGAAAAAGTGCACTTAGCCTATCCATTATTATTGTTATATATTTAATAAGTATCTAGCACGTACCGAAGAGAGGGACATAACCCTCTACACGGATGAACGGAAAAAAAAAATGTTTCCTTGCGCTCAGAATCACATATTGGCACATGATGATATGCGTAATGATTTTTTTGTGATTTGACACATGCTATTAAGGTGAACTTGGCATTAATATGATATCAACTGAACTGAGCGCAATGAAATAATAGAACAGCATACTAGCAAAACCCATTACTAATATACCGGGAAGCATAATTTGCTTACACAAATTTTGCATCTTCATCACACTTCTTAGCTGTCCTGGCTATCCACGATGTGTTCGTATTCCTTTCAAACATAGACAACCAATTATGAAAATCGACTTCGGAAAGTAAGTTCAATCTAACTTCACTCGAAAACTTCTCTTGAAAATGTATTCTTGAACTGACAGGGAAAATATTCTTCACAGTCTATGATGAAAATATCCAAGGAGACGACCTGCAATAGCTAAACCAAGGATTACCTATTATCTCGACTCTGATTTGCTGTTTTCTCGCCAGTTGGTGAATCAATGTCTAGAAGCAAATTATGCATCCGGGAAACCGAATATGAGCTCCGGATCTAAGCCCCGCGACAGGTTAAGTTTGCAGCAACTTTTCACATATATAAACCCAAAAGTACGCGCAGAATATAGTTCCGCTTGCAATACTGCCGATTTTCTCACTGTCTGTGATATGAACAGCTCGGCGGTTAAGGCAAGACTGGCGCAGGAGATGGTGAGCGCTTTTCTAGCGTGGATTAATACATAACATCTGCTGCAAAGTTAACCTGTCGCGGGACTTAGGTAACCGATTTGCAATTCTGGATCCAGATTGGAAGCAAGTAAGTAGATCGGTCCTAGTAAAAAAAAAAAAATAACAAAAAAAAAAAACAGAAAGTGAGCGCTATTGTCGAATAGTTCTCACTATACTCGTACGTTCCCTTTTTCTTGAGGGTTTGATGGTAGAGCAACTACCTCTGAATCTCACCGAGCAGTAATACACTATGGAACTTAATCGGATGGAGAACGAACCTAAGTGAGGATCTACACAAGTTATTTTTCCTCTTCAGGCTCCAACTTTGCCCACACCGTCCATAATACAACTGACAAGTTGTGGTGAATTCTCTTGGCTGAGTGAACTCCGTCAGCAGATGAAGATGAGCAGCGACAGCCAGAAAAGAATCTTGCTGGTGGCGGAAAACGACCAACTGAGCGGCATCGTTGGCCTGGTCAATTGTTTGCGACAAGAACCGGGAGGGCAGAACATTAGGTAAAGTTACAGGTTTGGGACGAAAACTACTACCTCAAAGAGAAGATAAAAATGTGGAGAGGAAAAGATGGGACTCCTGTGTATGTAATGGATATTCTTACTAAGAGAAACTTTCGAATGGAAATTCACTCTTTTGATTTTAGCAATTTTTGAGGGAATCACAAGATTTACAATACTGTATAGGTCTTAAGGTGGGAAGTATACCAAATATTAAACTATTTTAAATAAATATTCAGAAGCATTTGTTCCTTGATTTCAAATTTCTAACTTTTGAGAATAACTCTGTTTCTTATTTTCGACCGCTTTTGCCTCGTAAATATTAGCAACTTATTTTTTTTATATTTCATGCCCCACGGCGGAGTGGTTAGCACATTGGTTCGAATCCCGGCCTGGGCATGTGTGTTCTTTGTGAGTTTTTTTGAAATACTAATAATAAAGAAATAAAGAGGAAAAGTACGACGGGGGAACCAAAATTCAACGGATATGACGTCCTGGTGTAAATTTCAGGAAACAGGACAACAAGCGCATACCTCCGAATGTAGCTATGCGGGTGGAGGCTGGCCTACTTTAGGGGGTTCCCCCTCTTAATTCTGTTTTACCTTCTATATGAGTGTCCCTTTATCAATTCCATCGTATCATTACTCATCCTCATGTTCGCGATTAGCAAAAAGTGGCAGAAAATAAGTTATTGGTTTCATGTTAGTTATTTAAGCATTAAGATATTTGGCCTGGTGATAGTTCAAACATTTCGTAGTGATCATTTACATCAAGGAAACAATTGGGAAGTGGATTAACAAGGAATCTAATTTGTTCACAGGTGCGTGTTCCTGCGAGAGAAGAATTTTCCTGCGTTCAGCACAGCTCACTCGAGTTTCAAAGACCAGCTGGCCAAGGATCTGGTCATGAACGTGTACCAGGACGGTGCATGGGGTAGCTTCCGACACACGAAGCTAGACCTGCCTGCTTTGGTTCCTGTGGAACATGCCTACATTAACACGCTGAGCCGTGGTGATTTGTCTGCCCTTAGTTTCATCCAAGGTCCTCTGTCTATGCGCAGGTAAGGCTTATTTACTTCTTTGACATCAACAAGAAATGTTGAGCCAGTGGTAGAGATGCCACAGCTTGCTAACTAAAGGTATATAGGACAATTTCAAATAGATATATTTTTTTTTATTTGTAGAGGCTGAACATTTTTGTTCCTTTAAAGTATGGCGCACATATACGTATATTTTTCAAACTAAATAAAGAACTAAACAAAACATTTAGTAGATACCAGAGCCATAAAAGCAAGTATACAGGGTGGCGGACGAACAGTTGACACATTTGAAATCTAAATTTTTTTAAAAAATAAACTGTGGTCGGAGTTGAACAATACACAAGCGCATTCAGTAGTCCTTGGAAATACCGGTAGGCGGCCTATCGCTGGGCGCGCTGGGCATGGTCTAGTAAAGACATTCATTTGCCGCCAGTCAGTGCAGCGCGCCCAAACAGCCCTGTTGTATGCAGAAACGAAGAGCGTTGCAAGTACGCAACGAAAATTTCGAGCTCATTTCAAAACACGATGGACTCCAGCAAGAAACACTATTCTTCGTTGTACTGTACGTTCGAGGAAGAAGCCATCGTGAAAGAAGAAAGACGACCTCGCCTTGCTCCAGTTCGGACCCCTGAAAACTAGGCTGTTCGAGTTGCCATGACACGCAGGCTTCACACCTCACCTCACACCACCTACCCCTCACACCGCTAATGTTTTGTTGTACTTTTTGAACACAGTTTTTGGTGGTAGAGGAATTTCCAATCAATATCCGGATCGACACAATGGAGATTTCTTCTGGCCGCCTTCAAGCCCTGTGACTTTTTTCTGTGGGGGTTTTTAAAGGAAAAACTCTTCCCGTTAAAGCCAGAAAACATTATGGAAATGCAAGGTCTGATAGTTCAGTTGTGTGGTGATATTCACGAAGACATGTGCCGTAGAGTGGTAAGAAATATGCGCACCCGCCTTGAAGAGCTTGTTCGGCCAAACGGGGGCCATACTGAACATGTTATACAGTGAGAAAACTTTCCACGGACAGACTATTCTGTATGTCATAATATGCACATGTAATATTTAAAAATAAATTTACAATCTAAGTTTCAAATGTGTCAACTATTCATGCGCCAACCTGTATGATTATGATCATATTCTCTCAGGCTATCGACCAGGTGAGTTCTGGAAAGGCATCTGAGCTTTCGAGAGCTAGCGTCACTCTCAGCTTCTCCCCTGAAGATGAGAGTGGCGTTAGCTCTCGAAAGCTCGGAATCCTTTCCAGAACTCACCTGGTCAATAGCCTGAGAGAATCTGTTCATCATTCATTGCCAGGAAAACTTCAAGGCTTACAACTTTATGATTTTTAAAATATCTCATTGGTAGTCTATTGAAAGATTAAAATGTGTTTTAATTCAATGAATTCGTCTGTTGGGCAGGAGAGACGGGAAATCTTCTGCAACATTAGCGTTCACACTATCTAACCTACAGTGTTTTCGGTACCAGTTTCATAGATCGGAGACACATTAAAATCGCATATTTTGTGTTTTGCATGGTTCGTACTTACCAATTGTGTATTGCGGAACATAGTTCAAGGTGCCATTATGCTTTTTACACGAAAACAAACACAATTTTTCACATAGAGAGTAGTTTCTGTTATTCCCTTTTTCGCTTACGTAACACACAATATGGCGGGCACAGGTTGACTACCGTTGTGGTATGCAGTGTTCCCAACCTTCTTCACCGAAAAATACCTACTAACGTGTTCGTCACCGGTGGAAATTGTACATTATGCACGGATAGCTGACGGATAGCCCCACGAACGGATATCCCCATACACGGATAGCCCCACAAACCATTCACGGATAGCCCCACGAATCATTTTCGAATAAGGTTAGGTTAGGTTTGGTTACGTTAGGCAAATTTCGACAGAGATCTTTGTCCCAATAACCTCAAGGATTGGGGAAATGTTTTCAGGTCGTCTCTTTTTCTCTCTTTTTCTATGTTTTTCGTCTGTTTCTCTATTTGTTCATTTCAATCTTTCTCTTTCTTTCTTCCTGTATCTCTTATTCTACGTATATCTATCACTCTTCTTTAGTTTCTCTATCTCTCATTCTATATATCCTCCGTTTCTTTATATTTTTGCATATCATTCTCTTTACTTCTTTCTCTCTGTTTGGGTGTGTGTGAGTAAGTGTGACTTTGGTTCTAATATAAATCATGACAATTGCCAGAAATTTTTGTATGTGAGGTTAGGCCCTTGATAAAACATAATACTTATTTGAAAATAAGTCTTATAAACTAAACAAAATTAACCAATTTTATTCAGAATATGAATATTTTATGAATTTCTAATTCTTTGGATGTGCTAGGTCTGACATGGACTCAGGAAAGAAACTTTGCCAAGTGTATTTCGCCGCTCTCAACTTCCATGACGTCATGCTGGCGACTGGACGCATTCCAGAGGAAATAGTTTCGGAGGACCCAGCCGATCAGGTCAGTACTGAATACTGCTACATTAAAAAAAAATCTCGAAAGTTCTGGCCAAGTATTACGAACTTAACCCACGATTCAGTTTAAGTCTTAAAAAACTTTCTTCCTAGCCTGTGTCAATCACAATGCATTATTATTATTATTATTGTGTTGGTGAATAATTTTGAATCTTGTTGGCTGACCTGTCAAGGGTAGAGTAGTGCCGCCATACGAACCGGCCCCCAATCACAGCGCAGAACGGCTATTTTGACAGAATCCTGTTTCCCTGCGGAAGGTCTAATTGGCTGTTTGACAGCAAGTTCCTTCGTAGGTAAACACGGCAACAGAGGGTTACTGCTAGAAAGGCGGGTCCCGCGCCGGAAGGTAGGGCGATTTCACTATAATTATTGTATTGCAACCAGTCACCTTCAAAAAGTTGAATCAGTTCAAAAACTTTTTATCAGGTTATTATGCACAAAGTTTAAAAAAAATTACTATGACCAACATTACTCTGAATGGTTATAACAGTTGAATATGTTTTCCTTAGAAGAAAGAAGAAAAAATGAAAAGGATAAATTTTGTAGAGAAGATATTAAATTTCCAAGTTGACAGTGAATACTTTTTGAATAATATAGCTTATAAAATTCCCAGATATTCCCATAGGTATGTCTCAATTCTCACATGCCTAAACAAGGCAAGAGGTTTAGTAGCTGATCTTGTTGAAACCTACAATTTGAATTTATGTTGATGTATAAGATTGTAGGATCCACTGTTTTATTTTATAATTATGTATTCAATTGTTTAATTTTGTATAACATAGTGGTTGTTTAATCGTTATGATCACTTCAATAAATATGATTATTATTATTATTATTAGAACAATACACAGTTAATTGCACAATATTATATAACAATAAACAATTATTAGTATCAGAGATATAATAGATCTCGTTGAAAACTGTAACTTGAAGTATAAATATGCTAACTTGTTATGTTATGTTATTCTACAGCTTATGTATTTTATTCGTGTAACTTTGTATTTTTGTATTTGACTTAGTGCTGTATTAGGTTTCATACTGTGCTCAACACTTAAAATAAACGATTATTATTATTATTTTCTCCAGGACTGCATCCTCGGGCTAGAATTCTCTGGAAGAGATCCAGCGGGGAAGAGACTCATGGGACTGGTTTTTCCCAAGGGATTGGCGACGTCAGTCATTGCCGATCCTGTCTTCACATGGGAGGTGCCTGATGGTTGGAGCCTAGAAGATGCAGCAACGGTTCCTATCGTCTACTGCACCGTAAGTACAGGGTGTGAAGCTACGCTTTTAGAATAAGGACAAGTATATAAAAGTTCTTTTCTGTCAAAGAATGGAAATGATCTCCAAAGACAGATATAATGAGCAAGTATCGTATGTTTTCATTCATGTATTCGTGCTCTATGCTCAGGAGTAGAGCCCAGATTTTTATGTATTTTTACATATTTTACTTCAGTATATTTAACTGCATAAAATACAAAATTAGACGTATTATATTTGCAAGGCTCACTCTTTTGTGTCTTTTAGTAAAGTATTTTCATTGACTTTACATATTTGTATCAGGGATGGACGATATCGGAAATTTGATATCGCAATATATCGTCACAGACGATACGATATATTTTCCATATCGTGATATCGGTGATATATCGTCTCCACGATATATATCGCCAAATATCGTGACGACATAACGCTGACACGACATAAATCGCTAAAATATCCTGACGATATATCGCCCAACACTAATTGTATTCATTTTATATGAATTTTAAATTTTAGGACGTTCCTACTCATATTTATATATTTCTGTCATAACTTATATCAGATAAGCTTAAGACTTATAAGTACAGTAGACTCGCGATTATCCGAGCTAATTGGGACCGAGATTACCTCGGATACGGAAAAACTCGGATAATACGGAGATAATGTGCTAATAGATCGTAAATGACGAAACAACACTTAAAACTGTCTAGTAATTATTTATTACTAGTACAACATAAATGAGAATATTACTTTTTCCGCTTAGAATAGGCCTACACAGACTTAAACACCACCGTAACAATCGGATACACCGACAATGTAACGAACACGTGCAGCGCGGACAGTGACTTGACTCTGCGTTATGAAGCATGATGTTTTCCAACCACTCCCTCGGTTAACCCGGAGCCTCGGTTAATCGGGACTCAGTTAGTCGCGAGTTAACTGTACCGGTATTATCGAATATGTGACCTTGCAGTGTAGCTGAGTATGGGAGAAAATTATAAATGCATAAATCAGGAAATAAAGGAATGTAATGCGCATCTCTTACCCACGATTCCATAAAATGAGGAGTGCAGTATAATCTTTTGTGTAAAATGCGTATATGTCTGTAAAATATAAAAGATTTCAATTGCCTCTTCCTTGCGTCCATTCTGATTTGTTAAATACATTTAGGTTTAATAAAAATTTGGAAAGTGTGTAGGGTTTTGCGAAGCTACACATATAATAACTACATACTGCATCGTATTTCCCACATGTTTATGTAGTGCGTGTTTCTTAACGTAATGCTACTTGAAATCCGTTGAACTGAATTCAATTGAAGTTTGTAGTAAGTGCACTTTATGCACAGATAAGCAGATATGGACTGGACTTACAGTTTCAAATTGGGATCCGAACCTCTATCTGCGTCCACCGGGTATTGAACCCGGGACCCCTGGATTACAAGGCGACGACGATGAAATTGGTGTCCTACTCGTGCGACAAATTTATAAAATTACTTAATAAATTCAATGACAAACTTATTTGACTCTTTTGCAGGCGTATTACTCCTTGGTAATGCGCGGTAACCTACAGCAGAGCGAGTCAGTCCTCATTCATGCTGGAAGTGGAGGAGTTGGCCAGGCGGCCATTGCGATCGTGTTGCATTATGGGTGCAAAGTGTTCACCACTGTTGGGACTCCGGAGAAGAGGGCGTTCCTGTTGAAACGTTTTCCCCAGGTAAAAAAATCTGATCTAACTATAGATTATATTCTGTTTTGATATTTATAAGAGACATATTTATTTATTTTAATCTTAGCTCTATCGGAGAGAATTTCGTTTAGAGCAGGGGCTCTGTTTCAATGGTCCTGAATACTAATATCCCTCCCCTCCTCTTCTGTTTTTATCTCCCTATCTCTCCCTTTCTTCCAAAGTTCCTCTATCCTATCTTCATTGTCCCCCCTAATATAAATTAAGAGTATTTGAAAATAAAATCCTTACGAAAATATTTGGACCTAAAAGGGATGAGGAGACAGACGAGTAGAGAAGGTTACATAACTTAGAACTGCACAATTTGTATTCATGTCCAGATATTATTAGAATAATTAAATCAAGAAGACTTAGGTGGGCAAGCCATGTGGCACGAATGGGAGAGGAGAGACGAGTTTAGAGGATTCTTGCTAGAAAACCTGATGGTAAGAGACCTGTAGGAAGGCCAAGACAAAGATGGACCTAAAGGTAATTGGAAAAGATTGGATTGATCTTGCTCAGAATAGGGACAAAAGGAAGGCTTGTGTTGTTGCAGGTATAAACCTTTTGGTTTAAGAAGGCTAGAGAGTTATGCTGATGATCTAGTGGACAACGTTTAATTTTAAGGTTCATATTGCAATATATAGTTGATATAATATTTAGCACCGATTTCAAAGTACCGAAAACTTCCCCTCCTCTCTCGAAAGCCTTCCCTCCTCGCACTCAGCAAATAGATAAATAAATGTTCTTTTAGCTGAAATATCAGTGGCGTGGCATGTGCCTTTCCCCCAGATAATATTCCCACTCTGCCTTCCCACTATTTCTTTTTCTGGCTCTGTTGTGGTTAATCATGCATATTCCTGAGGTGAAATCCGAAAGGAACATATTAACTCAGCTTATAAAAATGACATTATATCGACATTCCCTTGTCGTCCAGTTAACAGAATCCAGCATCGCCAACTCCAGAGACTGCAGCTTCGAGCAGCACGTGTTGAGAGAGACAGGAGGCAGAGGGGTGGACGTGGTTCTCAACTCCTTGGCGGAGGACAAGCTGCAAGCCTCTCTCAGGTGCCTTGCAGTTCAGGGACGCTTTCTGGAGATCGGAAGATACGACCTCGCCAAGAACAACCCTTTCGGCAAGTATCATTTTGCACATTGTCACTGCTCAGGATTTTCAAGAGTTAACTCATGACCGGATTGAACAAAATGCAGAAAATGAAAGTTTCGTTTTCTCACTCCTTGATACCCTTTCAAGTGGCATCGCTTCTTCGCCATACACTTCACAAATCTCTCGAGAAGATTCTGTGGCTTTGGCACCTCGATTAAACGCAAAAAGCAGAAGGTGTCGAAAATGCTCTTTTTTGTAGACTTGACACTCCATTTTAATGACCTGAAAAGAACAAAAAGTATATCAGCATATAAAAACTAAACACACTATTTTGTAGAGCACATAATTCTCTATCGAATAACATAAAACACATTGCCAACACATTTTATTTTTCACGCAAAATTTTCACTTAAAAAAAAACGCCAGAACTTACGGGCCAATCCAAAATTACAAGCTACTGACCAATTTACTAACACTGTTATTTATTTTATTTGGTTTATTTTGCTTCGTTTTTCTGTCATTTTTGGCTAATCGTGAGGATGAGTGATGATATGATGAAGGGACACTCTCAAGCATCCATGCCCAGGCCGGGATTCGAACCCGGGACCTCTGGCATCGTGCCGCGATGTCCTAACCACTCCACCACGGGGGCCAGCATATCCAAACAAATAAACCAGGCATATGATTTCTGCAGCAATGTTTACACTTTACTTATGAAACGTTCATCTCATTTTGGCAATAAATTTCTCCCTACATCCCTTTAAACGAGAACTTACATCGCCCGAAATGGAAAATTCGGGACAAATCCCTGCTTTGCGCAACGTATTTTCCCTTTCCAATTTCTACCTCTGTCAGCAGTGGTGTGTCTTTTGCTTCACTGTTTTTATCGCTACAAAAAAGACAAGCATTCACCGACAGCTAGAAACTACCGTTGCTCGGAGAATAGGAGGTGAGATCGAACGCGTAGTTACCAGTAAACAAAAACAGCTCCAAGATCCGAAAATCATTTGTATTTTGTAACAAATTGAAACTTATTTGAAAATAATTGAAACAACTCGTTTGAACCAATTTCCAAATTCAAGTACTTAGGAGTAATACTAACAAATGAAAAGCAGGCTTAATTCAGGAAATGCATGTTACTTTTCTCTTCATAAACTTTTGTCTTCTCGTATAATATCTAAGAAAATAAAAGTTAAAATATACAAAACAGTAATATTACCTGTAAGATGAGAAACTTGGTCCCTTACATTGAAAGAAGAACATAAATTGAGAGTATTTGATAATAAGATCCTTAGGAAAATATTTGGACCTAAAAAGGATGAGGAGACAGGTGAGTGGAGAAGGATACATAATTTAGAACTACATAATTTGTATTCATGTACACATATTATTAGAATGATTAAATCAAGAAGACTTAGGTGGACAGGCCATGTAGTACAAATGGGAAAGGAAAGAGGAGTTTACAGGATTCTTGTTGGGAAACCTGATGGTAAGAGACCTGTAGGAAGGCCAAGACGAAGATGGAGGGATAACATTGAGATGGACCTAAAGAAAATTGGAAAAGATTGGATTGATCTTGCTCAGGATAGGAACAGAAGGAAGGCTTGTGTTGTTGCAGCCATGAACCTTCAAGTTTAAGAAGGCTAGAGAGTTAGTTAGTCAGTTATTTTGTAACAAATTAGCGATCACTAATCTGTTTTCTTTAGAAAACAAAATCGACTCATATTAATTGATCGACGAAAAGTATACAACTTTTCCCTAATCTATAGGACAATTACTTCAAAAGAACCTGCTTATCTCTCGAGTAGATTGTTGGTGCTTTATGACTCCCACAGCCTCGACACCAGAGTCCGCGAGAGATCTCAACTACTCATTCCCTTTCATAACTCAAATTTCTATTCAAAATCTTTAATCATTTCCGCTTCCCGTCTTTGGAGCTCATTGCCCCTCGAAATCCGGAACGTATACCTTCGGTATGTTTTTAAGACGCAAGATGAACTCTTTACTATACTCTGTCCCAGCTAACTGTGGAGGAAGGCCCGCATAGCGTCAGAGAAGCGAGGGAAATCTATTGGTGAGAGCGAAGCAGAAGACACTGATGGCGAGGCTGGTAACTTCAGTCGCTTTCCCCCACTACACGCAATTCCGTTCCTCTCACGTGTTCATTGGTGGAGCCGTCTCGCGTCACTACTTGCGCAGAGACTTGATTTCGTTTGCCTGCTCTACAGTTAGTTGGGACAGAGTATAGGCACAAATACTTATTCATCTTACGGTGAGCACAAACTGAATTCACTTGTTTGCAGAAAAGCAATGAAACTCATAAATCAATATATTTGTTCAACCTTCAAAATATTGTCAGGAATACGAGGGCGTGTGTGTCTTGTTGTTCTTGTGTATTTCTTGTATATAATTTTTTCTTTGTATTTTCATTTCTTTGTAATTCTAGTAGCTTCTATATTGATTTTTCTCTTTTCAATACTTCCCTTTATATAGCTACTAAAATGGTCTGCTAATTTCCATATACAAAAAATGTAAACATGCAGTGGCGCCAACTCATATCAGCCCGTGCTCACCCAATAAGTTGCCATGTTATTATTATAACATATTTGCTGTTGTGATTATTGATGGATTGTTTCTTGAAATCAGTGAAAAACCGATTTTTTTTTTTAAAAAAAGGAGGAAGCATGTATTGTTAGTGTGCATTAATACACATTAATACATGGAAGGTAGGATTTATATAATTTTCTATGAACTTATAACTCAAGTGTTTGGGGCCACCCAATGTTTTTGAAAAGTTGGAGCCCCTGTAAACATGGTCAAGCGGAAGAAAACGCTCCACAGTCTTATGGAAAACAAGGCGAAATAAATAATATTTAAGGGGGTTTCTGGGGGCTGTAACCCCTCCTGGGCCCAACATTTTCTTAAAAAAGTGTAGGAAGACTGACAAAGTACAGAACTTGGTTCAAGGAAAAATGAAGACATCCTCCACTTTGGTCTTATCCTTCTGTTATGAAATTCCTGAGAACTTTTACTGGTTATGAAATACTGAAATGAACAAACAGCCATTATATCGCTCATTTTTTTTATTTTTTATTGCAGGCATGGGAGTTCTTCTGAGAAACACTGCTGTTCACGGCATTCAAATGGACCACATAGACAATAAAGGTCATAATTTGCTAGCAGCTAAGCAGCTGGTAGACCTTATGAACTCGGGCATCAAGTTAGGGGTTGTGAAACCGTTGCCGAGAACGGTTTTTGAAGGAACTAACATGGAAGAAGCTTTCAGGTAAGTGCGCAATTCAAACTTTGGTATACGTGAATATCCCACGAGGCTAAGACACATTATCTCCATCAATTTCATGGAGAATAATAATAACAGAGGTTTATTTAAAGGAAAATAACATTGAAAATACCATTTTCTTTATTTGGAGGAAAACATAAATTTTGCATTTTGTGTAAACTAAACAGTGCAAATCTTGAAATTTTTTCTGTAATTTTTTTTGAAGATGAGATTGATTGGTGAATAAGTTTATGTTTAAGTCCATTTTATACACAGTAGTGCTCGACGTGCTGTGGGTGGGGGCTAGTGCTAACGAGTCCGTGTCGCTTGCGCCGAGGGTTCTTATCGGTTCATTTCCGCCGCGACATATGTCAAGACCTTCCTTGGTGGGTTTTCCCACAATCCGGGGTGTCATTACCGCCGCGCGCACGTGTGTCTATGACGTTGCCCAGCTGGAGCTGTGTTTATCTTCGATTGAAAAGGAAGGTGATTGGTAAATGAATGTAAGATGAAAGTATGTATGAGGGATCTACTCTGCGAAATTAGTATTTATGTAAAACTGAGACTTGTAAGAGACGACAAGATGGCTGAGAATATGAAAATATCAATACGTCGAAATGGACAAATGTGTTGATTGTGATCTTTCGAAGTACAGAAGCTCAGGCGATCTTCGAGGATGCCTTCGAGCATTTGCATACCTACAAGAATTCAAATAACGTTTTTACTGTTCTTGTGCAAGTGTATCGAAATATTGTGTTTATATATACACGTAGCTATTACTTACATAATGTTTGCAAAAAATAACACTGTATTTACAATGTTTCTTTGACGATTAACGATAAATGATTAATAGTTAATAGGCTGATGCTGATTTATGTATTTTGTGTTGTGGAATAAAATTGATACAAGTAATCCTGTGTAACGTCTTTTGAAATAAGTAAAGAAAAGTCATATTTGACTGACTCTCTGGATAGGTTTAACATTTCAGTGTAAACACAGCTGTGCATCGTCATAAAACATGTTTGATTTTATGTTTTAAGTCCACTTTATGCACTATGCACCATGTGGCCATAAACACACGTGCGCGCGGCGGTGATGACACTCTGGATTGTGGGAAAACCAGCCGAGGAAGGTCTTGACATATGTCACGGCAGAAATGAACTGATAAGAAGCCTCCGATACGACACGACACCCTACTAACCTTCTGTTAAGGAAATTTTCATAAAGTGTCCCCCCAACCTATCCATATATCTTAACCAAGGCTAGGGCTTGGAGAATCGAATTTATTGTGGATTCACAACAAGTCTCTCTCTCTCTGCAGATACATGGCTGCCGGGAGACATATTGGCAAAGTCGTTCTGAAGATGAGAGATGAAGAAGCAGGACCGACTGTCAAATCCAAAACTAAATACTTCGACAGCCTCCCTCGTGTTTACTTCAAGTCATCTGCCTTGTATATAATAACAGGTTTGTAATTTTAAGTTGGAGAATACGAGACTAGAGTGAACGAGTTGTATCTTTGCGGGTGAACCTTGACCACGACTGGCTGCGCAGTAGCAAAGGGAGGAGCTACCGGCTGCCTTAGCCAATGAGTGTCATTCTCCTCTAACATTGTAAGAGCTGTCGACCACTCAACAGCGAGTAGGTAGCATCTACGGACATGTATCTGCGCGAATTAGTCAAGGTCACCCGCAGAGATACAGCTCGTCAACTCTAACAAAAGGCGATTACTGATCAACTAATTCAGGGGTATAACCAGAATAAAGTTGAGTGGTATATAAGTGTGTGTGTGTGTGTGTGTACAGAGTGACTCAGGAATAACGTGCCCAGAAAAAGAAACAGGCAGAGGCGTCTCCTGAACGCATGCGGTGCATGCTACGCATGCGTCAATTGTGGGAAGAAGGACAGCTTGCTCTGCGACGACATTAATGAGCATTTCTACATTGTAATTTCTTCATATAGGAGAAGTATTTATTTTACACGAGAGCGCTCAACGCATGCGTCAATTGTGGGAAAATAATTATTACTTTCTTTCACTTCAGATCCAAGAAATGTAATATAATCTTAGTTGAGCGCTCTCGTGTAAAATAAATACTTCTCCTATATGAAGAAATTACAATGTAGAAATGCTCATTAATGTCGTCGCAGAGCAAGCTGTCCTTTTTCCCACAATTGACGCATGCGTTCAGCAGACGTCTCTGGAAACAGGAATAGGTGATGCACCACTGAACACTTTGAGTTAGGACCGGAGAAGCCAGCGTACCGAAATACGGAGCATTTCAGTGTCTATGTCCGCAACCATATGGATGTTACCTTTCCTCCTCGCTGGATTGGATGGGGAAGCTCTATTCCCTGGCCTGCGAGGTCACACGACCTGAACCAACTTAATTTTTTTCGCCTGGGGATATCTCAAATCAATAGATCGACCACAAGGAAAAAAAACCTTGGGATGAAAAGTCCCCGCGCAGCTTTCCCTTCTTCCTTCCACCTCGGGCATAAGGAAGCATGGTCCACTCTCCCCCTCCTCTACTCGCGGGAGTACCGCCCACAGGAGTCGCGGGTCTGCGCAGGTTGTTTTGCTCGTGGTTCCACTATATCCCAGTTAACACGGACATGGAATTACTTGCCAGTTTTGTCGCCACCTGTGATTTGATTTGCAACATGCCCTGGGTATTTGAAGGGGTGCTGTAGTCCGTCGAATCATGGTTACATTGAGGTTGAGGGCATTGAAGATTGTTAAGTTCTGGGGTGGTTCGGAAAATAAGGGAACGTGTAGACACTGTCTCTAGCACTTGAAAGACAGAATAAAGTAAGTTCTCATTTATGGCGTATGAAAATTTGTTTAATTTTGGAGCTCTATACTTCTTACTTGAGTGGGGTTAAATTTAAGAAGGCTTTATTTACAACACATGGACAATTTCTGTACAATTTGAAACATCTACTCCATTGTGGTGGAGGGGGAGTAAGGTAATCACACTGGGCCGATACTAGTGGTATCAGTATCGGAAAGTATCGGTTATCCGATATTTGTCCGACAGTTTGATCGTTCACGGGACAGGGGCGTAGCCACTGGGTGGGTGAGGGTGGGCTCTAGCCCACCTTAAAATAGTCTCAGCCCACCCGTCTGACTACCCAAGTAGAATGAACACATGATATATATTATTTAGATAACGCAAAGTAACAAGCTGATAAATATTTATAGTATAAAGTACACAAAGCGGCCTTAACAATTGACTAACATAAATCGTTTCTAGATTCTCCGTTAGGTTGGTTTCCTTTCATAAGCGTGCGAAAAATGATTATATGCGCCTAAATAATCAAGTTAAACTTTTAGCACATGTAAATACAATTACAAGTAGTAAACCTACAAAAATTGGAAACATTTATTGAATAAATTTGTTCAAAATGGTTATTCCAAAATTCGTTTTAGTATTCCGGTAAGTGTGACCAAATGAGTTTTGGTAAATAAAATATTTTCTTTTTTTAAAATGTTATCAGTTGAATATAATTTTTCCATTATTAAATTTACAAGCTTCGTTTGTGTTGTGAAAGCATAGAGAAGCTTTTTTTAACCGATGAAAGCTTATCTCGCTTTATTTTTATTTTTATAATATTAATTTTTTTACAAAATAGGGAAAATTTTTGTCAAATTTTTAACACTAATAAAAATTGCATAAAAAATATTTTTAATAATTGCATTATAAGTATGAATTTGAGCCATGAACAAGAATGAACAACTTTCATGAAACGTCGGTTCACCTTGAAAAATTCCTAGCGCCGGCCTTGGTCATGACCACCGAAACTCACCTAAAAATATTTTATCCACCCTTGAGCCCATCCCAAGAATAATTTCTGGCGACGCCATTGTCACGGGGACATTAAAAAACATGGCGCGGAGTGTAATTATCCTGGAATTTATGCAACATTTTAGTTAATTATCCTGGAATTTATGCAACATTTTAGGACATTATCTTGGAATTTATGTAACATTTTAGTTAATTATCCTGGAATTTATGCAACATTTTAGTCAATTATCAACATTTTAGTTAATTATCCTGGAATTTATGCAACATTTTAGTTAATTATCCTGGAATTTATGCAACATTTTAGTTAATTATCCTGGAATTTATGTAACATTTTAGTTAATTATCCTGGAATTTATGCAACATTTTAGTTAATTATCCTGGAATTTATGCAACATTTTAGTTAATTATCCTGGAATTTATGCAACATTTTAGTTAATTATCCAGGAATTTATGTAACATTTTAGTTAATTATCCTGGAATTTATGTAACCTTTTAGTTAATTATCCCGGAATTTATGTAACATTTTGGTTAAATATCCTGGAATTTATGCAATATTTTAGTTAATTATCCTGGAATTTATGCAAAATTTTAAGTTTCCATTGATTTAGTATTACCAATGTTATGGGGGAAAACTGTATTTTGTGATTACATAACAGTTATTTTTAATATTGTGATCTATTTTTTTAATATTTTAAAGCAAAACTCTGGTAAGTTAATACTTATGATTGGAGTGGAATTCTGGTCTTGCAAAATTAATGAATATTTTGAACAGCTTTTCATTGTTGCAATTTTCAAGCATGGGTATCGGTTCAAAGTGGTATCAGCTGAGGCCCACAGGCCTTCGTTGTTTAAATTTTGATACTTAGAAGTGGACACTAATTTTTAAGGCTTTCTTATGCTTTCAAAAGTGTCGCGTTGTGAATCCCATCCCCCCTCGCACCCTTGGAATAATTCACCCACATCTTCGCAGGTGGTTTAGGAGGTCTGGGACTGGAGATGGCCGAGTGGATGGTGAGGCGAGGAGCCAAGAACTTGCTGCTGACCTCCAGAAGAGGCGTCCGCAGCGGGTACCAGTCGCTGTGCCTCCACCGCTGGAGGAACCTGGGCATACGAGTAGAGATCGCTACCAGAGACATGAGTTCTGTGGAGGAGGTGACCAGAGTATTGCTGTCGGCGAAGAAGAATGGAGACATACGAGGCATTTTCCATTTGGCAGTTGTACGTATCGTATCAATCCATAAGATTATATTTTATTTTATTAGCCTCTCTGAATGCTTCATGTTGACCAGGGCATTCACTTGTTTATCTCTTGTCAGTTGTCTCAACCTCTGAGGCATGTAAATAATGCACAGTGTTGTGCTATGTAAACCTCCTGAGGTATTCAGGATATAGGAAGTTTCATCTGCCTATGGAGTCAGCGGTTTGCATAGTGGCAGTTATAATCACGATTCGGGATGGAGGAAGGTCTCGATGGCCTGGGTGATATAGAGGTGAGAGAGACTGAGAAGGGACTGACTTTGGATTGGGATTGAGGAGAGAGAAGACCTTAGGAGAGGAGTGGAGCAAAAGTGAAGCAACGCGCTGGTCAACCTGTAATAAAGCCAACAGAGGACTTAGTTTATTTTATTCTTCGAAATTATCTTCATTCGTCAGATAGACAGGTAATTATCCTAACCCAGCCATGAATCAGGTTCAAAGGTTCACAAAACCCAACGAGTGACCATTGTCTTTTCAAGTTGTTAAGTTCCTAAATCTTACTTGTACCTTTCGCACTGCCAAGCGTTAACTCGTCATGTTAATGACGAATGGTCTCATCATCGAGGATGAATGATGAATAAGCTACATCACCCATTGATAAATTGGTTAACATTCTTAGCAAGATCCCACGAACTTCACAGTTCGTTACGTGGTAGAGGTGCTGAGATTTCCATTTACTTCACCAAGAAGTAACTGAAAATTGAAAGGATAGGTTCATAACAGTACGTTACGTGGTGGAGTGCTTCAGCTTCTCATCCATTTCTTCGGAAATGCGATGAGAAAATATTCGTTACGTGGTGGAGATACGGGCCTTTTCATTTTTTTTCAGAAATGAAAAGAGTTGATAACCAGTTTTAAATTTAACCCCACCCCAATTTTTTTTTGCTAACTTGTTTAATTTTTATATCCTTGCCACATTTGATTTTGAAAATACATAAGGCTTAAAGGTCTTATTTTGTTATCATTAATGGAGGAAGAATTTTTTTATATATATTTGCCATGATAGATGTCGAGTTTCGAGGATGAATCAGATGAAACTTGTCGACCTCAAGTCAGGGTCGGTCATCCGCAAAATGTAAAGATGCGGAGAAACCTGCGCCCTAGCTCCGTCGCGGTTATCCGCGTCAGGCTGGCGCTTTGGTATCAAGAGCGTCAGGCATTCCGCGTGGCGGAAGGTTCGATGTCGGGTGTTAGGCAGCCACATTTTGCCAAAAAATGCGGTTGGCCCAGAGACGTCCGTGCACGTTTCCCTATCAATCCGCTCCTGGTAGCGCTGTGGTTCGTTCGCGAATCCGGTGCCCTGGCTACGACAGAATTCCCACCTGGGAAATTTTTAACATTCCCAGAATTTTAAATAAGGTAGAAGAATAAGGCATTTAGATTCGATGGTTTCTTGAATTTACAGTGGTTTTAGAACGTAAAAGGTAGGAATTTTTTTTACATGATTTTGGATACGAAAATTATCACAGCATTGTTTATGAGGATTAAAATAATGCAGTATGCTACAGTAATTCTAAACTAATTTTATTTATATATCTAATGTTCCTGTGCATTTTGCTCAGATTGTGATTAGGCTTACCGTTAACATATTAATTAATTAAAAACGTGGATTAAAAGTGAATATTGAAGTTATATTATGAACGAGGAAAATAAATTACAGTTTATTGACTCTGACTCAGTGGCACTATGGTGCAGTTTAACGAGTCATGGCAGAGAGTATGCTTGTCTGAGTCAATTTTTTGTTATCATGGCTTAAATCGTTGCATGGAAACCAGAGTAGCGTAACTGCAATATTGCGGTTTTCGGTTTGGTTTAAATCAGGGATGCCCACAAGGGGGTTTTATGGCGCAGGTTGCGCCATCGTGATTTTTGGGGGATTTCTTCCCTTCAAATAATATATAAAGTTCAACATTTATATCTTTTCCAAAATATATGTAAAAATTTTACACTTTAAATGCACCATATTTAATCCATTAGATGAAGAAATGGAAGTGTTTAGGAGAGCATTATCGAAAGGGGGGGGGGATATCGAACTCGTACATATTCTGAGGGGGATTCTGAATTACTTTGGGGGAGGCAGTATCCAACTCTAGGTCTTAGATTATGGCAAGTATTTTAGTTAGAGGGGATTGAACATTAAATTGAAGGGGGTATTCAATTCTTGTGTATTGCTTTTGTCTTAGACTTGCGGAAATTCTGGTGTGGAGATTGAGAATTAATTTTTTGGAGGAGGCAATATCCACTCTTCAATACCAACAGTAAGTCTAAAATTGGCATGGTAGGATTGAGTATTAAATTTAAAGGGGGAGATAGAAAGCTCTTGATAAAGTGTTAAATCTTAAATTGTCAAGGGATTTCTGTAGTGGAGAGAGAGTTCGAACATTACATTTTGGAGACTGTATTTAGCGGTAAGGCATCCACACGTTTTCAACCCCGAATGTGCCAAAGGAAAAGCTGGAAAAGGAAAACACGAAATATCTGGGGATCTTAAGAAAGTATTGACACCGCATTAAATTAATATTCTTCAAAGCCTGCAAAGAAATGGATGTAAAAATTTTCTTGCTCGCAATGATTTGTTGCTACGATGTGTGTTTAGCGTTTTAATGAGATGGATATGAAGTTTTTATACTAAAGCTGCATTACAAGACAAGCGATATTCTCGATTGATTGATTTGGTGTTTTAAGTCCACTTTGTGTACTCTAAGGCTAATCGGGACTGAATCTACAGTTTAAAGTGGAATCCTCGCGATATTCTCGATTATGATGAACGATTTTAGGGGTGGTCTTGAGTGATGGCAACCCTGTTTAGGTAGGCGGGGCAGATCAATTATAATGTTCAGTAAAGCTAAGAAAAAAGTTACTTTCGGTAGACACGCTGTCGTAATTAAATGCTTTGTGCAGATTACGATATGGTTTGAGGGCGCGAATGATATATGATTTGGGGGGGATGCGCCATTGGCCTTGGGGGGGATGGACACCCCTGGTTTAAATCAACTCCTCTGAAGAGCTCTATTTGGAATAAGGCCGAGTCACGTATCTCCAATTTTCTCTTTCTTAACAGTCAGACATATTCGTAAGAATACATTGTTTCCTCCCTTGTGTAAATTTGATAACTTAGTTGTCACACGACGAAATGACTACTTTTTTATTCCATAGCAGAGGTTTCCAAAGTGTGCGCCGCGGCGGTCTGGGGAGCCGTGACTGGCTTACGAGGGCGCAGCGAAATATTCCAAAAAAATATACTCCCTCTGTCCCATGATTATAGTTCGGTATGCCAAAATGGTGACTTTTTATTTATGTTCTTTTGGATACTTGATCGGCAAATTTGTACTGATCCTTGAGTAATAAAGTTGTATGACTCATTCCCGTGTTTCATGTTCTTCTTCTGTATACACCAATGTCACAGTTTGCCTATCGGACAAATATTATGAGACAACAAACAAAAGTGTACCGGACAATAATTATGGGACAGAGGGAGTATTACCTTTTCAAGGTTAAAAAAGAGTTAAAACAGCTCAAGAGATGTTTATAAAGTTTATATTTTCAATAAAATGACACTTGGTAGTCTACACATGGTTTTAGAGTCGAAGTAAATGATTGTTCCAAATGTGCGCTCATTTAGTACTTTTTACATGTAAAATGTTTCTGAATTTGAAATATGTGTTTATTTTTTAACTTAAGGCAAGCAACCTAACCACACTAACTGAGCGTTGCAAGTTATTAGATAGGCCTATATTCTGACTTGGGCGCCGCGGAAAAATATTAAGGGCAGCGCGAAAAGAAAAAGTTTGAGAACCCTACTGTTTTTTTAAATTTTTTATTATTATTATTATTATTATATACCAGTGTTCGGAAAGTACTACTTTAACTCATGGAAAATACTTTTGTCTAAATCTGGCCTTACACAGGCCAGAACTGAAGTTCTCATGAGGACTAAGATCTAAGTTGAAGTTAAAAAAACAACACCTATGTAGAATTACATTTATTGGAACTATTAAAAATGTGAGCCCGATTTCGTGCCTGGCATCAAGTATGTTATTAATAGAGGAATATAATGTAGCAAGTGCCATGTCTCGTCCTGCGTCTAAGGCGTCATGCTCAGGGTTCGGGCTCTGGGACGAGCGCTGGTTCGAGTTTCTTCGGGGAAACGTAACAACTTTTCTCTGAGATTTCAGCCTGTGTATGTGACCGATGGCCGGCCGCCCACCATCGTGAAGAGATTGGGGAGCTAAGAATGAGTAGCGTAACACGGTCATGGGAACCTACAGCAACAGCTGGGCGGGTCGTCGTGCTGACCACATGTCAGCCCTAAGTGGTTACATGATCGTCCACCTCTACTGAGGCATTCGAGAGTCAAACCTTTTGGTGGGATAGAATTCGGTAGTCGGTAGGTAGGCGTTGACCCTCAAGCAAACAGTTTAAGCCGGCGAACAGCCTAAACGTAACACGGTGGCGTCCCAGCAGCGTCGGTACTTCGACTTTGTCTCTTTGAAATACAATTGTGCTTTTCTACTAGACTAACCGCCCTCCGGAAGAGGGTGCACCCTGCCCGGCGCCTCCACCTTGTTACGTTTAAGTCGTTCGCCGGCTTAAACTGCTTCGCTGCTAGAGGATGTATGTATATATGAGGAATGGAATAAATTACGTTCATTGCTCTTTACCAATAGTATAGAATCCGCACAAGCGAGGGAGGAAGATCACGCACGAGCCAGTAAGATATCTAAACACTGATAATTAGGGCCCGAGACTTTATGTCCTATAAAACTGTAAAATATGTATGTAATTATGCCATATAAATTGGAAAATATGTCATGAAAAATTACAAATATGTCAGAAAAATGCAGAAATATTCCCAGTAAAGCCAAAAATATGCACAACAGTACTCTTGAATTTCTCCCATACCCGATAGAGTAGAGTAGGGGCTGTAATGTACCGAATGTTATTTTTACTTTTGACTGATTTTTGTGAAAAGCGAAAAAGGCAAAGAAATGAGAACGATACTTCTTTACTTCCCGTACAACAATGAGAGAGAACATTTTGCCTCAATAATGTTTGCATGGCTATCAATTGTCGGGGGGATAAAAAAGTGGGGTATTATATTGTTCTGTACTAAGAAAAGACGGCACCTTTCTTCCTCCGCAATGTCCATATCGCTGCCATCGACAATATGAACTATCCGTTGTGGTAAAGCTACGAAGAAAAAAAATATGAAATAACCGATTATGTGCGAGAGAAATACGAAATTTATACAGAAATATGTCTTATTACAACAAAATTGAAGAAATATGTTGTAAAAACGCGAAATTGGTGAAATATGTCAAAATATGATTTGTCAAGTTTGTCTATTTCGGCTGATTTTCATCAGATGTGTAAAGATCTCACCCCAATATTAGATCCGAAGCCAAATGAATAATATGTTATAACATAAAGTCTCGGGCCCTACTGATAATGATAAACCCAAAGTGTCACCACTGCACCTGGTTTCCTTCGTGGTTCCTCGGCTGAGTCACGACGTGGCACTGTATCGGTCCATCGAAAGTGTCCTCAGTGGGTTCACCCAAACCTTTTAAGCGGACCGACTCGATCGAGACCCTCCCGGCGACCTCTCGTCACCCGGGGACTGCTGGCGTTTTTGATTACACAGAATTTTATTCCGGCTCGGGTTATGTTATTGTCATCTGAACTGCAACGGTGAAATTCTGGGAACTTTTTGAATCTACCTCCAAAACTGCAACGGATAAAACAGAACAAGTACAGAAAATTAACAAGTATTCATTCACATTTGCAGGTGCTGAAGGATGCGTTTTTGGAGAACCAAACCGAGCAGACGTTCAGAGACACGTGGGAACCAAAGATGGCGGTCGCCCGCAGCTTGGACAAGGCTTCGCGCGACCTGTGCCCAAACTTGGAGCACTTCGTTGTCTTTTCCAGCATAGTCTGCGGAAGGGGCAACGCTGGACAGAGCAACTACGCCATGGCAAACTCCGCCCTGGAGAGGATGTGCGAGGACAGGCGGAAGGCAGGGTTGCCAGCTCTGGCGATCCAGTGGGGACCTATCGCGGATGTCGGTATCGTTGCAGAGAACGCAGAGGTATCCGACGCTACCAAGAAGCTGGGTATCGTGCCTCAGAGTATAGGATCTTGTCTGGATACCATGGATCGGCTGCTTGGGACTCGGTCGCCAGTGGTCGCCAGCACTGTTCTCGCGAAGGAGAAGAACAAAGATGCGGTGAAGATAGATCTTGTGCAAGCCGTTTCCAAGATTCTTGGTAAGTTATCAACCAGCGGTGTGCAGGTCGGGAAATGTTCAGGATTTCCCGACGTTGGAAAAATCTCGAATTCTACATACTACATCTCCCTCAAGTGATTTTGTGGAATGAAAACTACCATTTCCAGGCATAAATTTTCTGAGGTAAATCTACACTCTAAGGGGGAAAAAATGGTTGGTTGCGCAACGACACGCTATTTCAGGGACTTGGGTTTGAGTCTTGGCCGAGCTGTGAACATTTATATGTACGAGCTGCTTGAGGGTCGGGCGACTTGGGCACAAAATCGGGGTCTTTCCCTTGAGTAGCGCCTAAACCTTATTACCTAAACTGTTGCTATTTTTTTAAAATAAGAGTTGAATTTGTTTAGACAAGAATCATTTGAAGTTATTACAGCCGCATAGCATAATAAGTATATTGCAAAATCATATAGCAATTCAAGTTAAGAGATTACTGTTACTTTGATGTCATTATGTAGCCTATGTAGGGTAAAAGAAGGGATGTTCGCCATGCTGGAAATTTCGCCGTACTTGTGGTTTTTGTAACCGTAGATAAAAACTATAGGTTGGAAACACTAACTGATGCCTATAAAAAATGAAGTAACATGTGCCTTGTTTCCACTGACATCTGCATTGTGGTGAGCGAACTAGCAAGCAAGCAGTACAGTTTGGAATGCGCAGTTGCTTCTACACAGAAGATAAAGAAAGGTGCCGAATTTCAATACTACGTTGGAAATTGTCATTTCGTGACAGGAAAGAATTATGTTTCTTCCTTTTAATTATTGCTATCGTAACCTCAAACCGTAAGAATGTCGTGAAAAGATTTGCTTTGGAAAGCGTGCATGTACAAGTAAACATAAGTTGATTTCTTTCGACTATGCATTGGCTGGTAAATTCGCCAGAGTAACAGAAAACGTTCCGATTGACAGCCAATAACCAATCCAAGTTCTGCTTCTTCTGGAGAACAATGCTCATTGACAGACTCTCCAAATTAGTTTGTATTGTATCTTTGTAAGCAGTTTTGTATTGTCATTTGTAGGTCTTTTACACTTTGTTGTCTGACTTATTGGCAACAACTTGGTATTTCATACACTTAAACTGACGATAAAATGATAAATAAGTTAAGATAAATAAGTATGGCGAATTTACCAGCATGTGGCGGGAATTTCGCCACTTTTTCTCATTTTAGTATTTTTATCATTACGTCATAAGTATAATTAACACAGTGTTTATGTTATATTCCTCATAATCCACAATGACTACTTTTTGTATCGTATAAATTTTGTCCTTCTCCCCCAATTCGTTTAGAAGGAAAAAAATGAAAAGCATATTGGTGGCGAACTTCCCCTCCTTTACCCTATATTTAAAAAACACATACCTACAATATGTTCTTCAACAGTAGCACTAAAAGAATCTAAAAAAATATCTCTATTATTTTTCGTCATTATAATCATAAATGTATAACATGGTCAAGCTTTTATTGAAGAAAAGTGGAAAGTTGAGCGACCAGGGTAGAAAGTTGAGGGGTACAAGGGTGGTTGTTAGTAATGGGTCGCCAAAAATCCACCTCGCCCGGATGAAATTTTTATCTTCAGTCACCCCTGACCATGAAAAACTTCGTACAAATGGTTCAAATGTGCTGAAATTAATTTATACATTTAAAGAACACGGATTTGCTCTTAAGTAATATCTAGAGCCCGGATTTATAAGCACAATCAAACAGTAAAATAAGCAAGTTAATAAGCACAAAAAATGAAAAAAAATAAGCACCAAAATAAGCATAAGGAAAATCTGAAAAAAAAAATTGTTTACTAGATCTCTTACGTTATTCAAAGCTGTTACAGTATGTAAGGAAGGTCATCCTGAGATTATCTTGTGTGAAGCTCCTGCGTCTGTCAGTGAAGAATGATTTGTACAGTGAAAATGTTCTTTCCACGTCGCATGACATCACAGGCGCATGTGAAAAACACCACAGTTCTTCTTCAGTGAATTCCTCTTCAATGTCTGTTTCTTCACCAGAAATCTTTTTATAAATTTGGCACAGTGTTTTGTAACCGGGATTTTTCAGTAATTCCTGACTGAGCTTTTCGGACACAATTTTACCCACACCGTGAGTTTCTGAAGACAACGTTACTGAAATTTCATCAATAAGAGTTTGGTTTGAGTTGCTGTTTTAAGTCCACTTTATGCACAGTAAGGCTAATCGGGACTGGACCTACAGTTTAAAGTGGGATCCGAACCACTTGTGCCTCCACCGGGTATCGAACCCGTGACCCCTTGATTACAAGGCAATGACGTTACCACTGCGCCATGGGGGAGGCCCTCATCAATAAGAGAAAGCGAATGTTGCAATGTATTATTTCGAGCTTTCAACTGTGTTATAATATCAGGTAATTTGGAAAAATGATTATGGATGCACTGAATCTTTTCTAGGATGCCGTTTCTCCCGTGCGGCTATTTAGAAGCATTGATATCGTCATCCCGATGCCGTAGTGTGATTGAAATAGGATTGATATAACAAATTTGAGTAAAATATCCTATTTTAAACCAAAATCATAAAATAAGCAAGCGTAACCGTTTCCTGCAGAAATAAGCATTTATAAGCACGTTCAACCTTAGTTAAATAGCTCATCAAGGTATGCAATACGAAGTATAACCTTTCTTCTTACCATTAGAAGTCAGGAAAAGAATATGCATTTCGCTTATAAATCCGGACTCTTGTAATATCATTATGTCACTGTAAATAGTATGGTGCAAAGTAACCCCAAACATGTCACTTCTGTTTTTGGTGTTACTGTGGAATTTGCCTTGTTGAACAACATATTTGGTGTCTTATTACCTAAGCATAGAGGCCTTCAACACTCGATTCGGTGCTGCATTATACCAATTCCACTACGTTGCACCTCAGAAGCTTTACAGAGTGTTTGCAGAAGTAAAACATATAAGCAGTATGTAATGTATTGTTTAAGGGCATTCTTCCCTTACAGATGTGGAAGACCTAAGAAAAGTGGACCCAAGCATGAAGCTAATCGACCTTGGTTTGGACTCCCTCATGCTTGTCGAGATCAGAACCGGACTGGAGAGGTACTTCGACTTGGTGCTCAGTCCACAGGAGATTCGATCCCTCACCGTGGCAAAGTTGCTGGATCTGGAGAAGACCAGGACGACCGAAAAGGTTGCTCGGACGAAGGACAGTAAGCTCCCCCTATTCTGGAATCTCCTGCTTGAGAGCGACAGCGTGCTGCCTAGCGAGCCTCTGGTGGCCATGCGTTCGGACACTGCTTCAGAGACCGCGGTCTTTTTGGTGCACCCTGTGGACGGCACGGTCAGAAGCCTTGAAACTCTAGCTAGCCGCTTGCAGTGTACGGTGTATGGTCTCCAGGCCACGCAAGAGGTCATCTTCTTATCGTTGGAAGACGTGGCGAAATCATATCTTAAGGTAAGCAGACCGAGACCTTCTAATAAAAAGGCCTTAGCAGAGACAGTTTACCACGTCATCACTGGTAGGTCATGAATCGCAACACGATATCAGCATTTCAGTTACAAATATATGTTAGGATTCCATCTCTGAGGGCACTCAAATGTCAACCTCCCTTCCACGTAATACACCATCGACTAATTTCCACCATCTTTGTGGAAACAGAATGTCGACTAAAATTCGTAGCGCTGAGCCGCGCGACGCTTTCTCGAAGTCTAATTATCCTCAAAATTATGCAAAATTCAAACTTTCTTTTTATTTTGCATCAATTTTGCACAAAAACTATAATATTGTGATGCAATTCTTAAATATTCTAAAACAAATTTCTTGGTACATTGATGCATATAATTGGAGAAGAATATTTACACACCAATATTGATTAATATTTTGAACAAATTTAAATTATTGCATTTTTCAAGCATCGGTATCGGTGGGAATCGGTAAGAGTATCGGTTCAACCCTACTAATTAATCGAAAAAAAATTAGTGGACTACTTCTTCGAGTAATATTAGTCGAATTAGTCGTTCGACTAATGTTAAGCCCCTATCACACGCAACTGGATTTCTAGTAGGAATGCCGTAGTTGGCGCTGAACTGACTTTCTAGGTAGAAATCATGGCCGCCTGGCTGACTGCTTGACTGGTTTGGAGGAATAGGACATGTTCTAATTGCTACTTGCTTTCCTCGACTGGATTCTGTGGAACAGCCAATCAGTGCAAAGTTTGGTCATGTGAAGATAATCTGTGAGTTTGAAAAGGAGCGTTTTTTGTCTGTGCTGTGGTTTCCGAGTGCTGGCTGTTTATTTATACTATGGTTATAGTTTCTGCGTTTCTCGATAAAAAAAAAGTAAAGAGATGGCGTGCAGTGCATTAATATTTAGGTATTTATGCAAAGCGATGAGATGTGTACGTGGGAAATATGATTAGCTGAAAATGAAAATCCTTATTATTACAAGTGTATTAATAAATGTTTGACTTTTTTTTAACGAATCCTGCAAATCTCATGTATGAATAATGCAAACCCGAGTTAAAAAGTTTCTTCGGTACGCATTGATTACCATATATTTTTTCCGAGCCAATGTCTAGTCCATACTTTTCCTTTTTTAATAAAAGCACAAAGCAGTAATTCTCCTACAACATTCTTCAAATTGCTGGTCAACGTTCACCTTTAACTTAACTTTAGACGAAAGCATTTATGCTTACGTAAATGCTTCCAAACAGATAGTAGTTTACAGTTTTACACCAAAGCATTTCATTTCGGTTAGCTGTTCCAATTATAATGTATAATACATACATCACGAAAGGCACGTCGAGTTACACCGTCTATGGCGAGTGCACAGTGTTTACAATTGAAAAAGCTAAAATATTCTTCCATACGTGTACAGTAAACGTTGTAAAATATGTATTTAAGCAGTGCCATTGCTTCTCTACCTAAAACCATTTAATACGTAGCAATATTCCTCTCGGTTGAATAGTTATTGCCGTTTAAAAGTGTGAAGTGATACGTTGTTTACAACTCACGTGGCCGCCATTATGGGAACAAAAGACTATCGACAAGTACGGTGTAACAAGTATCGTGTGAGGCGAAAACTAGCAAATGGGTAGGCAGTCCAGCGTCAACTAGAGCATTCCTACTGGATATCCAGTTCCGTGTGATTCAGGCTTTAGCTCAACCTTTAATTGACTTCTTTTCCGACTAATGTAAGTTTCCACTACATATTTCTTATTATTTTAAAATTCTTCAAGTCTAACTTATGCTGAGGTATAACAGGCAGACTGTTAAATTTTAACAATAGAATATTGTAAAACTTATTCTAACTTTGGTATACTTAAGATGACCAGACCCCTCTCCGATTTTCTTCATATTTGACATACTTACTAATTTATCGGAAACGTCTAGAAATTGCAAAATAAAACCATCGACGCTAGCCCCACGAACCATTGACGTGTGGTTAGGTTAGTTTCGGTCAGGTTAGGCAAACATAGTTAAAATTTGGTGTCGTGGTGGTATCAGGAATATGTATATATTTCCTTGTGAAACAAAAAATTTCGCGAAAATCGACGGTTTCCATTCCGAAAACAAACGCCTTACTTTCACTTATTTTGCAATTTCTAGAAGTTTCCGACAACTTTTAACTTCAGATTCGTGATTAGGAGGCCTCAATTAGTGAGTATGCCAAATATGAAGAAAATCGGAGTGGGGTCCGGTCATCTTAAGTCGTTCCCTAACTTTTAAGAATGAACAAGACACGCCAAGAATTGAGCATGCGATGCAATTGTAATGGCATCTTGCCAACGCATGCTCGGGTGTTTCCACCCAAACAGCCACTTCCGGCAATCAGATCCTGTAGAGCTTCAGATGCAAAGAAGCCTCGCATGTGCCTTACTAGTGGTGTGAAAGGCTTCTCGACAAACAAACGATCAAAATAGAATAATGTACACGAGGCCAGTGCAACAAATGCTTCATATTCACTATAACGGTCGTGTTCATGGATTGCGTTTTCAGGTAACAACTGTATATACGTCATAGTTGCGACATTTTCAAACCGTAGTAACTCAGGACTTATATATAGCGCGGTATACAAACCTGGGCTGTTGAAGGTTCAGGAATCCATAAATTCTAAAGGGTTCTATTGGGTTTCGCACCTTTTTTCTCGCACAATTTTAATTCGGTCCAAGTTGCTTATTGTTTCATTGAGAAAAGGTTCCTGGACCGAATTGAAATACTTTACAGATAAAAAGGTTCTTTACGGTCCAGAACCGGTTCACGCTTGCTAATTTTCTCTCCTGGACCGGAATTGATTTTTCTTAACATTCCTGAACCTTTAACAACCCTGATACAAGATTCCAGGGGGGGGAACATGATAAGACACATTTTCCTGTTTTTACAATAGAGCAAATTCGAACTTTCAACTACTTTTCGCCTCATCCCCTGTATACTATTTTTAAACTTTCGCAGTTTTAGGACATACTGAGTTTTTCGTGTCTGAACAGTTACACCATACAAAACTACACTGACAGAGCTATTTAATAACATCTGTATTACACAATGTGATGATAATGAATTGAAATAATGACGTCAATAAGTAGAGGGCAATGCCTGCTTCGAACCAACATAGTTTCATTCCTTAAAACAACATAGAATCTAGAATAAAAAAGTAATGAAAATAGCGGTGGACAATTTGCCTTCCATTTTTTTTGCCGTTGACTGTACTATGCATTTTTTTTTTTTAGAAAAAAATGGATCTTAAGATCACGGAAAACCATTGCTTACCGTATCACAATTCGATATCCCAAACTCTTGCAGCAGTTAATCTTGGTTAGACTACTGTACGTTGATTTATGTACGATTTGGCCAATGGTAAAAGCAGTGTTGATGCACCTTACTTTCCGGTCAACCTTCGATTGTTGTCAGAAGTGCGAAATAATTATTTTTGTACTTACCTTCATTTCAGCACATGGCAGGAGTTAAATCGGGAGGTCCGTATTTCATCGCTGGATACTCCTTTGGCGCTGCCATAGCTTTTGAGATGGCGCTGCAACTCGAACGAGCAGGACATGAAGTTTCGCTCTTCTCACTAGATGGCATTCCGTTGAAAGGGGCCGAGGCTAGCGTCACTGAAGCATCATATATTGTACTTGAGACGTTCCTGTCTTACTTTCTTCCAGCGGATCTAACGAAGGTTTGCTGACACTGAAAAATAAAACATAAAGGGTGAAACAAAAGTCAGGTTACATAGGAAAACAAAACAAACACATTCAAACACATGTTTGATATGTAACTTTATAGTTAGACTACATGTTGAACATGCTCACCATGCAGACGCTTCCAGTTGGGTAAGACGTCTGCTAGGAGATGGGGCCTATGTTCATACCCTTGCCTTGAGATGATCCAGGCTTTTAAATTTCTTAGCGTACACGATGGCCTTTACATAATTAATGGGTGTTAGATCTCGCGACCGTCCTGGCCATTCACCTATGTAACCTGACTTTTGCCTCACCCTGTGGATTTTTATAATAGCTTTCATTCAGTGTATTACATAGAAAGGTATAATAATTAAGGTAATTCGGCTTGAGTATGTAAGACTATAACCAGCAACGGCGCCATAAGGGGGGCAGGAGGCAGCGACCTCATATCACACCAGTAAACAACAAAAAAAAAAGTACATCAATAAACGTTTCACCTTTGTCACACCAGGAAAATTGTTGGAGAAGTAGGAGGGAAAATATTTTTGTGGGGATAGTCACAAGTAAGATACCCTTAAATACCATACAAAACGATATTTGGTGAAACGAGTCTTGATTCCTGGGGACACTGAAGGGGCCAACCTGGTGACAGGAACCCCCTCCCACCCCACCTCATGCCGTCGTTGTGGCTTACTTAACTAGCTACCATAGGATTTTACCTATACTGGGGGAAATAGGCGAAGGGTTGGTAGCGATTTAGATTTAATTGAAATATTGCCATCAGTTAGTGGAAGTTTTATGTATACGATAACAATATTTAATATTCAATCTAAATTCCTGTCAAACATTTCTTAGGTCATATTCAATTGTAATCACCAAAGTGGATATTAAAGTTCGATTGTGTAATAATATAGTGTACAATGAACCAAGTCACACAAGATTTGCCTAAAATCATATTACTGTACGATTATTTATTTATTTATTTACATATTACTTGGGATTACCGCTAAGCAGTTTTTCCCATATCTACATATGTACTGTACAGAAACTTACATTTTTAGTACATTATTATTAAAATACACTATCAATAGAAGTTTTTCTACTAAATAGTTAAGCCACATTTTCTAAAAAGAGATAACAATATATATCCAACTGTAAGGTTAGGTTCACAAATCAAAGATTCCAAACAACACTACCTAACAAAATTATACGTAAAAAAAATGCATGTAAAGTTTCCCACGTTGCTCCAAGGTGACAGACAAAAATGGTAACAGACAATCCATAATGTTTATTAACAGTAATAATATTGTAGCCTTTGTTGCAGTAGATATTGTCAATATAAACCATGACTTCTCAACCCGCCCTATTTGAAGAGGCAGAGTAAAAAACCAGGTAATCCAAACTCTCCTCAAACTCCAGAAAAAATGTATTTCAATTGCAAAACTTGCTGAACATATAAATGAATAGGTACAAAAAACACATGCCTCGATGAACGAAGATTGAATCTCGCACGTTACCATTGTAAACCGTAAAAGAAATCTTCCTGCTCTGCGCACAATATCACCACTCATCCACATCTTCGTGATTCGCCAAAAGTGGCAGAGAGGCGAAGTAAACTAAAACTATATCAATCAAGCAATCATAGAATAACTGTGCATTTCAGTACACTAACTGTAAAATATGAAACATAATACTAAAAATCAATTGTGATGGATATTCACGCATCTGTGTACCGAGTAGAGAAATCTCCCCCAAGGATATAATAATAATAATAACAATAAAAAATGGAATGCATTTCTTTATTTTTATCAGTTTTGAATAGTATTATTTGTAACAATATCCACAAGCATGATAATAATAATAATAATAATAATAATAATAACCCGTAGCTCTACAGACCTTGAAGGGCCTTGGCCTATCTCCCGACTGCCAGTCTCCCTCCCAGAATCCTACCTAGAGCTGTGGAGATCTTCAACCGGTAATGGGGTGACGTGGGGTCAGCACGTCGAACCCCCAGCCGTTTTAGATTTCCTAGACCGGGTTACGCTACTCACTCGTAGCTCCCCAACTTCCTCGCGATGGTGGATTGCCACCAGTCCTATACACAGTCCGAAAACCCAGAGTCTGAACCCATGCCGTGCCGTAGTCACATCCCAAAGCACAGCGCCTTAGACAGCACGGGCACGGAGGATGACATAATAATAATTATTGTTGTTATTATTTCTACTGTTCAAGTTTTATCATTTCCCTGATTACCTACAAAAAATACCTGGTGACGCCTACGTTCTTAAGCAATAAGTAGGGAGCGGAAGTTGATGAAATGTCATATTTTTTCTGACATCTCGGACACGATGCCCATTAAATATACACAATATTACACTTCGTCTAGAACCCAAAAAATGTAATTTTAAAATGCATTTTTTTGCATTTTTTGCCAATTTTCAGGTTTTAGGTAATTTTCCCCAATTTTCGGCATTTTTCCAGTCATTTTTCGCAATATTCGGTGTATTGTTTCGTCATATTTTGTCACTTCTTTCATTTTGATAATATTCTTGAGTCTTTTCACCGAGGTGAACATAGGCCTATATATATATATATCTCTCGCAGGATTTACTTTTCATTACAGTGCCACAGAAACACACCACACTACATCACCAGGCAAAGATGCGGGAAATTAACGCATTTTACACCAATTCATTCAGTGTATACCTATCTATGACTTTTTCATAAAATTGTTTTAAAATTATTCGGTTGTTTCCATTGGAAATCCTCGTTACATATTTTAATTGAATGTGCATGTGGTATCATTTGGTGCTTTTTTTTAAAGCAAGATTGAATTTTGTTAAATTTCCACTTCATTTCAATTGTTAACCTGAAACTAACAAATTTAATGGTCATTTTTTGCATTTTTACGTCATTTTTTCCCATTTTCTTTTAGGACATTCTATAGGTCATATACCTATATTTTTTTAGGTTATCAACTTCCGCTACCTAGCAATAAGTAATGTGGTGGATTTAGTCTTAAGTGAACCAAAGGACATTTTACCGATGTTAGAAATTTCTTCCAGAAAAGCATGGAGGACATCGTTGCCCTTCCTTCCTGGAGCGAGCAACTGAACAACGCCCTGAACCTCGTGTCAGACAAGTCCTCTCACCCTCGCGCCAAGCTGAGGCTGGTGATCGATATGTGCAGAAGAAAACTGGCCGAAGTCTTCGCCTACAAACCTTCCGGCAAATTCCAAGGCCGCGTCTTCGCCTACAGAGCACGGGACAGCGAGGTGATCAAGAAGGACGACGGATTCGCCACAAGTTTCCAGAAAGTAAGTGTTTCTCTCGCCTCACTATTTCTATGCTCAATTTCGGTAACCTCTGCAGCAAGGTCGCGCTTTAGGTTGGGCCGGACCTTTGGCCGCAGTCTTAAAATTTTCCTCTCCCTTCGAAAAAAATCCCAAATCTGGAAACTGGCATCAGCTTAGAATTCCATCTGGAGCATTGACGTGAATTTTAGTGTGGTTTGCTTCCGCTGTTATCTACATATTGCTAATAGTTTTGTGATTACGTAAGTCTCTTAAACTCGTTATGCTCTACAAAATGAGACGATAGGATTTTATGTAGCTGCTCAAGAAGAGTGACAATCATATATTTTTCTGTAATTTCTTTTTAACAAAACATGAAAATTATAACACCATTAAGCCTTGTTTCCATGATATGAAAAACTCAATATGCTGACCAAGGCAGAAATTTATTTTATTATAAAACATAAAGTAAACGTAACGTTTCAACCTTCTAGCAAGGTCTTCTTCAGATTCTGTACCAAGTAGAAATGTAACAAGGTACAAAACAGGATGATATATATACACAAACATTACTCCCCTCCAGACTATTAGAAAGTTGTTCTGGAATATTCTAGCATGTGGCTTTCCCTTGTCAACTGTACTTTCACCTGACAGGGAAAACAGGAAAACAGAGAAGAGGAAGAAGAAGGGATTATCTACGAAGTGAAATGTAATGAATGTCAGAGTGTGTACATAGGAGAAACGAAAAAGAGGCTGAAAGACAGGTTGAAACAACATAGGGATGATGTACGACTTAAGAGAGAGAGAAATGCGATATTTAAACACACGAGAGAAACAGGACATGACATAGAGTGGGATGAGGCTAAGCAGATAGGAAGGGAGAAGAGAGTACTAGTGATAAAATGGAAGGAGGCCAAGGAAATAGAGAATAAAAGTGTAGAAGACACAATGAACTGGAATGGGGAAAGATAAACAAAGAATGAAAGAAGATATTAGAAGGAGTGGAAAGGACAAGAGAGAAAGAGGAGAGAAGAAGGAAGAAAGAAACGAAAATGGAAAAAGAGCGTGAGATAAAGAGTCCAACCACCTTCCAGATGAAAGGAAATGTTTAGCTAAAACGCCTGTCAGGTGAAAGTACAGTTGACAAGGGAAGGCCACCTGTTGGAATGTACCAGAAACAACTTTCTAATAGTCTGGAGGGGAGTAATGTTTGTGTATATATATCGTCCTGTTTTGTACCTGGTTTCAGTTGTACTTGCTACAGAGTCTGAAGAAGACCTTGCTAGAAGGTTGAAACGTTACGTTTACTTTATGTTTTACAATATAATAAATTTCAGCCTTGGTCAGCATATTGAGTTTTTCAAAACATGATAGAAAAGGAAGAAAAAAGGTGCTGAACATCAAGACAGGGTAAAAAGGGAACAAATGTGCTAATCTCACGAAAAGGTGCAACAAAGTGTGTTCATTTTACTTGATTTCGTGCCCTAAAATACATATCTCAAACGATCGGTTTAAAAACAGTAATTTTGGAAAGGTGCTGCTTATCAGTAACGTTTCAATAATCAATTAATTTATTTTTAAAAAAATTCATTACAGCTCTGTGATCAACCCATCAAAGAGACTGAAATCCTGGGCGACCACCTGTCGTTCTTGCAATCTGAAGGTTGCGTGGAACTGGCTGAACACCTGAACAAAATTTTAAATAACTCGGACACCAGCTGAACACTTGGATCTTCCTGCCCCTTTGTCTTAAACAGACAGGGGGTTGTCATGCTAGCTATATCTTAAGTGGTTTCAGGCTTATTTCTGTCTTCATTTAAAAGCTATAAATATTTTTCCAGTTGAGTGCTAGTTAGAGTGTGTGAAAACTTGATCTAGCAAGTAATCTTAGAAGGACTAAAAGTTTAAAATAATGACGTAATCTCCTGTTCAATCTCAGTTTTCAATTTCCTCCAAGGTGCGTTTGTAACCGGTGAATCAATCGACTAGTGGTGACCAGCATTGGCTAATGAGAAATGACGTCATAGTCGTAAGACTTTAAAAAAATTGATACAGAATTTACTGATAGAAATAGCAACAATATGTTAATAAATATTGAAGATAGTAATATGTTTTTCTGCAAATTACTTCAGTTTTTCAATTTTGAAGTTCAGAAGTCCAAGTGCAAAATAATTTGTGCTAACCAATTAGATGCATACAATAATGTACCAGCGGTATATGAAAACCTTATATTGTATTGTACATCTGTATATTACAAGTAATGAAAAGTATACATGAGAACCTTGGTTTGAAATTTAGAAAAGAATGCTCTTGTCAAATTTCAGGAGAAATTAACGTTTTTGCTTTTTTTAAGAACAGAAATTATTATTATAATGCTGGGGCATTTGCATAACAATATAAACTCAGTAAATTGAAACGTTACCCGACAATTTTACATGCATTCCACATATTTTTGTTACAGCTAAGCCTCGCGACAGGCTAAGTTTGCAGCAGGTTGCATGTATTAATCCGCGCGAGAACAGCGCTCAGAATCTTCCGTGCGAGTCTTGCCTCAACCGCCGAGCTGTTCATATCACAGACAGTGAGATAATCGACAGTATTGCTGCGGAACTATATTCTGCGCGCACGTTTGGGGCCTAAATATGCGAAAAGTTGCTGCAAAGTTAACCTGTCGCGGGGCTTAGATAGCAATCGGGTGAATTCTGAAAGAACCTTTGATAGTATATAGGATTGTTGTCACATATATTGTACTCTGTGTTGAATATTCTTTTCATATCATTATATTTTGGGTCATCCTACTGTATTATTTTGTAATATAGTATTTTAATAGGTGAAAGAATTAAAGTTATTTTGATGGCAGAATATACTGTTTTATCTTCTAATCACTTTCAATATCCTACCGATATCGAACTCGGAACCCCTTGATTACAAGGCGAGGACGTTACCACTACGCCATCGAGGAGGCCTATGCAATGATTTGTGTTTGTGTTGGAATGTGTGTGTGTGTGTGTGTGTGTGTGTGTATGTGTATGTTTGGATTTGTGTTGGTGTGTGGTTTCCACCACGCGTATTACGCAATTATTGCTTATAAGTTATAACTGTCTATTACTGTTATTTGGTTATTTGCTGCAATCTCTCTATTACATCTAATGCTACTCCGTACAAGAAAACGTGATGCCTCGACCTCGGACACGTGCCCGCTACGAATCTTCCCGTCAGCAATTATCTTCAATTTCCCATTAAACGGAAAAATTACTTTTGATAAGTGTTATTACATAATATTTGATGACGTTAAAGTTTAAAGTTAAGTTAAAATCTCTCCCCCTCGGCATTGACCCTAGGAAACCTTCACGTAGTTTTCTAGCTAGCAACATGTAAAAGACATTCGTGGCATTTTACAGTTCGAATGTTGTTACTACGACGTCGGAATTTTACAAATTTGCACTAACGTTTGCACCGGCATATCTTAAGGGCTTTCAGGTAAACCAATATGGTGGTACCCCTCTCGTATATGCATATACAGAGCATTCCCTGACATTCGCTACGAGACTCGGCGGCAAGCGGCCCGGCATCAGCGCTTGCCTTTCCCGGTAAACGGAGTCCGCGACAGTCGCTAGAGTCGGCTATTAAAATTACAGTTTTCATATTGTGTACTAACCTTGACTACAGAAGGTGTTGAAAATGATGTCCCTCTGCTGCAGCACATTCCTGGCATCTCCGGAGGAAATTGGCATTTACACGTGCAAGTTCGTCTACCGTAATTCTCCCGATTTCTCGTACAATACTGTCTTTTATCTCACGGATGGTCTTTGTATACTTTATTTTTTAGATTTCCCCATAAATAAAAATCGCAGACTGACAAATCGGGGGACCTACAGGGCCATAATCCTCTACTAATAAACCTGTCCTCGAAAATTTCCTTGATGAAATTCAATGTTTCGTCTGCTGTATGGGCAGTTGCTGAATTCTGCTGGGAATAAGCAGTCTGACACTCAATATCGGTTAACTGTTCAAAAAATGGGGTGAGTATTTGTGTTCTGTATCTGTCACCATTGATTGTATCGTAAAAACATATAGGGCCTATAATCCTATGTGCAGTTATAGCGCACCATACGCCAACCTTCTGATCATGTAAAGGAGTTTCATGATTGTAATATAATTAAGCCTTGTTTCCATATTGAAACCAATAAGTCGCTGACCAAGGCAGTTTATTAAGGTAAAAACACTTAACACGTAACGTTTCGACCCTGTAGCAGGGTCTTCCTCAGACGAAGAACTAAACTAAAATCTAAAAGATTTTAGTTTAGTTCTTCGTCTGAGGAAGACCCTGCTACAGGGTCGAAACGTTACGTGTTAAGTGTTTTTACCTTAATAAACTGCCTTGGTCAGCGACTTATTGGTTTCGAGTTTCATGAATGATATGAGGATTTTCTGTACTCCAGTACGTATTGTTTTGCGTTAAAACATGGCCATGTAAGTGAAATCATGCTTCATCTGTAAAAATAATAAATTTAGGATCTACAATGCCATCGGCAACACTTTGTAAAACCCAGTTACAAAAATTCACACGACTCGCATTATCTCTATTCTGCAATTCATGCACTATTGTCACTCTGTAGGGCTTAAGAACTTTAAGAATTATAGCGGCTCTAAATGCTGTGGTTTTTGAAACACTCGTTTCTTGTGAAAGGCGGCGGATGGATTTCCGAGGAGACTGTTCTAACCTTTGTCCCATCCCATCGAGTTTTTCCTCATTAAGTACACGAGGGTTTTTCTATCCACTTAAACTTTTTTACGAGGTTTAATATAGTGGTCCTATGTGGAACAGTAACACCAGGAAATTTCGTTGCAAAACGTCGTCGCACCTCTCCACAATTACCCTTGCGAAGTAACACTCGACAAGATAAATCCATTGTCGTAATGTAAATTTTTGTGGTGCCTTACTAAGCCACAATCTTCAAGACACGGACACGACACAACAGAACTTCCGAGGGAGGATTATACTGGCGTCAGTCTGCAACTTCAACAGAAAGGGAAAGAGAGCGAAGGCAGGGAGAGCGAAAAAAACAGACTGTAGCTTGCGATTCTCGCGGACCCCGTTCAACGGGAAAGACAAGCGCTGATGCCGGGCCGCTTGCCGCCGAGTCTCGTAGCGAATGTCAGGGAATGCTCTGTATATATCAACAGGGCTGGCTGTTGAGGCAAAGCTAAATGCAGATGGCAGCACGATAGTTGTGTAAGTGCGCTTGCGACAGGCAATTGTTCTCCTATTTATATATACGTATGTGGAATTCGATCTAGAGGCGCTGCTATTACATTACATTAAATTACTTGTTTAATGCGATTTTAATCCGAGAAATAAGGTGGAACACGTGCTTTAAAACTAGATTTTAAAAAATTATGATCGTCAACAACAGGGAGAATATCAGAACTCAAGAAACGTTAATATTTACGTAGTAAGTCTTTACGTCACTTGGAACCACAAATCAAGCGTTTTATTGTCGTGAATAGGTGGTTTAAAATATTACATAATAATTCAGAACAACTGTGCTTTTTTCATAGTTAATTTTAATAATTGACTTTTTGTAATGGATATCACACTACCTGACACGGTTAGTGAAAGAGGCCTCTTTTTATACATATATATATATATATATATATATAATATTTTTCCACAAGAATACTTATCTAAAAAATCTCATCATCTGCTTCACCACTAGGCGGTCTTATTTACGGGAATTATAATTTTGTTAATGGTGTAGACAAAGAAAAAAGAGGAGAAAAGGAAATAATATATTTTTAATACACTCCTCACAAGAAATTTGGAATATTGTTATATTGGGCAATAGGTGATAGGCACAATGGCATATGTCGGTAAAAAGACAAGAACGTCCACCAGATAGATAGATACAGGCCCGTGGTTAGAATTGATCTCCAGGAGGGGGGGGGGGCTCACGGTTTATCAGGAGGGGCTTTGTAAACCAAGTCCATTTTGCAATAATTTTACAGTGTTAAATGAAGGTAAATTATGTGTGGTGTGTCGCGGGGGGGGGGGGGGGCGTTCATTAAGTTATATACAATTTATAAATATCATACAAATACTACATATTTCTACATCTTCTAAAACATCTCTTGAAGTGTTAATTGACTGCTGACACCATCCCTTACTACACGCTCCATACTACTTTTGATAATAACACCATTAAGCCTTGTTTCCATGATTATGAAAAACTAAATATGCTGACCAAGGCAGTAATTTATTTTATTAAAAACATAAACTAAACGTAACGTTTCAACCTTCTAGCAAGGTCTTCATCAGACTCTGTATCAAGTACAAAAGTAACAAGATACACAAATAGGGCATTATATATATACAAACATTACTCCCTCCAGACTATTAGAAAGTTGTTAGGAACTTTCTAGCAGGTGGCTTTCACTTTCCAACTGTACTTTCACCTAAAAGGCTAAACATAATTACTTTCATATAGAATGTGAAGAGATATTCATATAGAATATCTCACGCTCTTTTTCCTTCATTTTTCTCCCTTCTTTAAGCCTTTTAGGTGAAAGTACAGTTGGCAAGTGAAAGCCACCTGCTAGAAAGTTCCTAACAACTTTCTAATAGTCTGGAGGGAGTAATGTTTGTGTATATATAATGCCCTATTTGTGTATCTTGTTACTTTTGTACTTGATACAGAGTCTGATGAAGACCTTGTTAGAAGGTTGAAACGTTACGTTTAGTTTATGTTTTTAATAAAATAAATTACTGCCTTGGTCAGCATATTTAGTTTTTCATACTTTTGATGATACAGATATTTATATCATACAAGGAAAAATGCACAATATTCAATCATAGTGCCTACCATAAATTCCACCCCCGGCCGAAGCAATGAAACTCCCCTTCGTTCCCAAAACTTGGGAGGGAATTTGCATAATGACATCAAAGTCACACATTTCTGTCTATACGGGAGGTCGCAACAAGGGCAGCGAAGGTACAGATAAAGAAGCTCCCCTATGAAGGAACTTTATAAAATATAGAGAATCTTCTAAATACTTGCAGCTACTTAGGCTTCAGCTCATAAACAAGATGAGCGAATGTGATAGATGCTCAGGCCCGTAGCCAGAGGGACTCACAGGGGGAGCTTTGTAAATCAAGTTCATTTTTCAAAAATTTAACAGTGTTAAATGAAGGTAAATTATGTGTGGGGGAGGGGATGGGGGATCATTAAGTTACATAAAGTTTAGAAATATCACACAAATACTACATTTTTTCTATCTCCTTTAAACTATCGCTTGAATTATAACTCCATTAAGCCTTGTTTCCATGATTATGAAAAACTAAATATGCTGACCAAGGCAGTAATTTATTTTATTAAAAAACATAAACTAACGTAACGTTTCAACCTTCTAGCAAGGTCTTCTTCAGACTCTGTATCAAGTACAAGAATGTGAAAAAGAAGGCAAAATAAATAGCCTATGGAAACAGCTGGAAAAGAATGGCTATGAGAAGCAGGATAGACTGGACATAAACAGAAGAAGTAAGAAAACGGGCAGGGGAGAATTGGAAGAGAAAGAAAAAGAGGAGAGAAGGTTTGGAATAAGGAGTATGGGGAAGACCACAGAAAAGATATGCAAAGTGCTTAGGAAAGCAGGAATTAAAACTTACAGGAAGGGAGGAAGAAGCATCTTAGGAATAGCGAGGAATGCTAACAAGAAAAAGGAAAACAGAGAAGAGGAAGAAGAAGGGATTATCTACGAAGTAAAATGTAAAGAATGTCAGAGTGTGTACATAGGAGAAACGGAAAAAAAGGCTGAAAGACAGGTTGAAACAACATAGGGATGATGTACGACTTAAGAGAGAGAGAAATGCAATATTTAAACACACGAGAGAAACAGGACATGACATAGAGTGGGATGAGGCTAAGCAGATAGGAAGGGAGAAGAGAATGCTAGTGAGAAAATGGAAGGAAGCCAAGGAAATAGAGAAGAAAGGCGAAGAAGACACAATGAACTGGAATGGGGGACTGAAGTTAAACAAGGAATGGAAGAAGATGTTGGAAAGAGTGGAAAGGACAAGAGAAAAAGAGGAGAGGAGAAGGAAGAAAAATGAAGGGAAAAGAGCGTGAGATTAAAAAGTCCAACCACATTCTATATGGAAGTGTTTAGCCTTTTAGGTGAAAGTAAAGTTGGAAAGTGAAAGTCATCTGCTAGAAAGTTCCAAACAACTTTCTAAATAGTCTGGAGGGAGTAATGTTTGTGTATATATATTACCCTTCTTGTTGTATCTGGTTACTTTTGTACTTGATACAGAGTCTGAAGAAGACCTTGCTAGAAGGTTGAAACGTTACGTTAGTTTATGTTTTTTAATAAAATAAATTACTGCCTTGGTCAGCATATTTAGTTTTTCATATCGCTTGAAGTGTTAATTGGCTGCTACTGAAATCATCCCTTACTACACACTCCATACTACATTTGATGATACAGATATTTATATCATCCGAGAAAAGATGGACAACATTCAATCATAGTGCCTAGCGTACATTCCACTCCCCGGCCATCACCCCCTAGAGCTAGAAGGCCACTCCCTTGCCGCGTGACGTCACGCCGATCCGACCCTTCCAGCAGTAGCCAGAGCTGTTCGATTTTTTCTTCCAAATGTAGAGATTTACATTTATGTACGCACAATTTTTGCATTTTGATCTCTTAGCATTGAAACGCATTCGAAAGAAAAATATTAATAGATACAATTTAGGAGGATATACAGATTTTCAGTCAGCGATTTTTCAAGCTAAAAGATCCGATCATATTCTTCCATTCTTAAATAATAACCAGGTTCTTACCATGGCAAACAGAAGGAAGTTACACTATCTCTGTTTTATACGCCGCATACTGACAGAAGGTAAACCGCAGTACCTGTTTGAGAAGATGCATTCCCGTAGGGAAATCCATCAGTATGTTACCCGTAAGCGGAACAATTTCGATTTACCCCATCACTCTACCACGGCCTACAAATCATCTTTCTCCTTCTCGGCTCCCAAAGCATGGAATGCATTGCCTGCAAATATCGCTAGTGTAAACAACCCATTATATTTCAAAGGTAAAATAAAAGATCTGCTGTTAATGGAACAATGGCAGAGTCGGGGCACATACTGAAAGTATCAAGTCACTCACTATAAGGAATTGTATTATTATTACTATTGTCTTTTGTATTTCTAGTTACACTTTTTTTTTGTATCCAACTAATTCCTATGTATTTTTTTCTTTCTTCATTTTTTTATTTTATTATTATTATTATTATTACGTTTAGCTTACTGCTCCATAAGCTTATAATAATCTCATATGTATTATCATATTGACAAGGGTTAGGTGGCAGAGCAGCCCTTGGCTGAACCTCGCCCGCTGAATGAAGAAAATTTATTATTATTATTATTAATTTAAACAAGTTAAGGCATGCATATTTATTCATTCATTGTCGTTGACACATTTAACCTGGAAAGGCAGCAAACAGGCAGAAAAATCTTGTTTCTAAAGATAAGAAAATTGTGCACAGTGTAATTACTAGCTTCTCTTAACCTAGCTGCAATGCATGGCTCTAACTTATTCACTGACCAAGTCATTCATGTGTCACTTGGATTCACCCGCCCTGGCTGACTTTATATTCCATTAGGTCATTTTAGATCTACATCTACCGACTTAAAATTTTAAAATCACAATAAAAAAATAAAATCATTCTGAAATGTGATTACCTCAAAACGTCTGATGAAAATTAAAACACCAATAACATAAGTTTCATGAGCTCATTCTCAAATTTACTGGCAAAAACGAATAATGTAACTAAGCTACTATTACATCAAAACTAAGCAGATTAAATAAAAAATAACACCTCTAAGCAAAATGTTAGAATCTCAGAATAATCTCACGCAATTAAACGCAAAGATTCCTCCCTCCTAAATTAAGCAGCCCCCTCACAAAAATCAAGCACAATTACACAATGTAAGTAAGGTACAATTACATCAAAAGCATATTAAATTCTCGTTTTTTTCATAGTTTGATAGGAATGCTTTTCTCGGTTTCGTATCGAGTTGAAAATGTTTGTCTCGTTCTCGGTTTTTCATAGTTGGAAATAAACGCCTTTCTCGGTTTCGTTACGAGTTGAAAATGTTTGTCTCGTTTCGGTTTCGTATTGAGATGAAAATGTATCTTGTTCTCGGCTTTGTCATACATTGGATTGAATGTAGTTCTAGGTTTCGTATCGAGTTAAAAATGTTTGTCCCGTTCTCGGTTTCGTATCGAGATGAAAATGTTTGTCTCGTTCTCGGTTTTTCATTGTTTGAAATGATTACCTTTCTCGGTTTCGTATCGAGATGAAAATGTTTCTCGTTCTCGGTTTTTCATAGTTTGAAATGAATGTCTTTCTCGGTTTCGTATCGAGATGAAAATGTTTGTCTCGTTCTCGGTTTTTCATAGTTTGAAATGATTGCCTTTCTCGGTTTCGTATCGAGTTGAAAATGTTTGTCTCGTTCTCGGTTTTTCATAGTTGGAAATGAACGTCTTTCTCGGTTTCGTTACGAGTTGAAAATGTTTGTCTCGTTCTCGGTTTCGTATTGAGATGAAAATGTATCTTGTTCTCGGTTTTGTCATACATTGAATTGAATGCATTTCTCGGTTTCGTATCGAGTTGAAAATGTTTGTCTCGTTCTCGAATGTCTTTCTCGGTTTCGCATCGAGATAGTTTGAAATGAATGTTTAACTCTCGGTTTAGTCTCGAATTGCAATTATTTGTCTCATTCTCCGTTTCTTGTTTCTGTTGAGCCGTTCTCGGTTTTGCCACGAGTTTGAAATGAATGTCTCGTTCTCGGTTTCTTTTCGAATTGGAAAAGTTTGACTTGTCCTTGTCTTCGTAAGCCAAGATGAAATATATCTCATCAATTCACTGTTTGTACTCATCATCGTGATTAACCTAGGAAGTCTAAAAAGCAACGTAGCATTATTATAAAGTACAAAATTATTCTAAATTGTCTTTATTTATTACCCAACTAAATATTAGAAAAATATCAAGGGTGAGTTTCCGTTTATTGAAGTTAATGTATAGTGTATAATGTAGTGTAAAGTATGTGCAAGTGGAGGAATATCTTAAAGAGAACTACGTCTAGAGAAAAGTAGTATTGTCTATAAGAATGAATAGACCATAGATTCTTGTCTAGTTAATTACTCATGTAATAATTTTAAACGAAGGAGAGGAATTGCTAGCTGTTTAGGAGTATACAAAGGCAACTTGAAAACGCCATTTCAAACAAAACATGCATCTTATATAATACTAGCTACTTGAAATTACCTTGGAAGCTTTTGTTGGTGAAAAATATTTCCTGTGGATAGCTCTAATCCATTTTTCTCGGCTTTCTGGATAGTTTGGAAACGAAAATAGTTGTCACTGTTGACTTATTGTCGTAATTGCTTTTACAATATGGCACACAACTACGAAATGGCATGATACCATCAAAAGTTTACTTCTTGTACAAAAAACAAAAAAAAAGCCCCACTAAAACACTAAATGTAAGGCGAATGCACATCAAGCTGTAAAAGCACACGTTCACAGTACACAGCTAGAAGCTCAACTAAGTTGCATTTTTGCAGCGTGTGGAGAATTTTCACCCTCCTTTCCTTGACCCCCAAGGGTCTGCCTGTCCCTACGTCACGAGGGGGAGGTTGTTGACCGAAATGGCCTTGAGTTTCAGGGGGTGATGCCCCGGCCGAAACAATAGAACTCCCCTTCGTTCCCAAAACTTGGGAGCTGTTAACCTTTGACGCAGATGCGGAGGGAATTTGCTTAATGACATCAAAGTCACAGATTTCTGTATAAATGGAAGGTTGCAACATGGGTAGCGAAGGTACAGATAAAGAAGCTCCCCTGTGAAAGAACTTTCTGAAGTCTAGAGAAGAGAATCTTTTAAATACTTGCCGCCACTTAGACTTCTTCTTATAAATAAGATGAACGATTGTAATAGCTCCTGTTCATGCTCCTTGAATTTATCCTTCACCAAAATGTGGGCAAAATAATATCTACTGTCTACATTTTCAATCTTCACTGCAAACAAATTACACAAAATAGTTTTACCTAATGTCAAGGGAGGCTGATGGCAGTTCCAGGGGGGCTTCAAGGCCGTGTCTATCACCTATTGTCTAACGTAACAATATTCCAAACTTTTTTTGAGAAGTGTATTATTGGAGACGACTTGTGTATAATAATAAAAAGTAAATAAGTATTATGCAGGCGCTTAATACATTTTTCTGGATAATTTAAGGAGTTACTCCAATCGCAGTGTGCCAAGTGGAGTGGGGTGCGGGGTATCGTCTCATTGCAGCTGCCCCACTGCTGAATCATCCCCTAGCTACACATGTGAACAAACACTGTACACATAAGCACGGCACATATTTAATTACATCTCGATGTTTATGCATTATACGAGGGTCACTATTTATATTTTGAGCCTAACAATGAAAAAACAGGAATTTGGCATTGAAAACTGCTTTATTGTTTTTCGAAGTATTCTCCTTTATGGTCAATACACTTTTGCATTCGTTCGAACCATTTGTCAAAGCAGTTTTTCCAATCTTCTTGAGACACCTCCATAATATGGTTTTTGTACGCATCGTTGTCCACGCAATTTATTCTTGACATTCGGGAACAAGAAGAAGAAGTCATTGGGTGCCAAATCAGGGCTGTACGGCGGATGACCCATCAATTCGATTTTTTGACTGTTCATAAAGTCGGTTGTTAGACGAGATGTGTGACAGCTGGCATTGTCTTGATGAAGAATGATCCGACGGCGTTTGTTTGTTTTCCGTATTTGACCGAAGACCTCTGGCAAACAATTTGTTGTGTACCATTCAGAGTTGACCGTTCTATGTTCCTCTAAAGGCACAGTTGCCACATGACCAGTTTTCCCGAAAAAACAGGCGACCATTTGTTTCGATGTGCTTCGAGCGCGAACAACTTTTGTTGGATTGGGTTCATCTTGAAACACCCATACAGTCGACTGCTGTTTACGTTCCGGCTCATATGCATATATCCATGATTCGTCACCTGTTACAATCTTATATACGTCTTTTGAAGCGCCACGATTGTATTTATTGAGCATTTGTGTGCACCAATTGACGCGAGCGTCTTTTTGAGTTTTTGTCAAATTGTGTGGGATCCAACGAGAACATACCTTTCTCACAGCTAAATGATCATGTAATATTTTATATATGCTGGTGGAACTAATGCCTATGGTTGCCTCAATCTCACAGTATGTCACATGACGATCTTGCAGTATTAGGTTTTGCACAGCATCAATGTTTTCTTGAACAACAACTGATTTTGGACGACCTTCGCGAATCTCGTCGGTGAGCGAATGGCGGCCACGATTAAATTCGTTATACCAGCGTTTCACAGTAGCAAAGGATGAGGCTTCATCGCCAAATGTGGAAGTAAGTTGATCGATGCACTCTTGTCTTGATAATCCACGTCGAAAATCGTAAAAACTCATCGCACGAAAATGTTCACGAGTTAATTCCATTTTATTGTTGTCGCACAATCTCCAAGGCAACATAAACAACACAAATGAAGCTATTGACAAAACATTTGAAGTACGTTATGGTCAATAATGCCAGACGATTCCGTGCAAACGTCAAATCGCGCCTAACTTCAATCAGTGTTGCCAAGGCTCAAAATATAAGTAGTGACCCTCGTACCTGCATTAAACGGAAACCTGCCTTTAGCGGGAAAATGTGCTGGTCCCTTCCGATTTCGTTTAAGGCAGGGGTTTCACTACAGCGTGTCCCAAATAGATGTTTACACTCTTTGCACTTTAATAACAGAGAAACTATTAAAGATGACTTGACTGGGCCTTTTACATTTGAAGCTGCAATATCTATGTTGAGCCTGTGTGAGAGCATGTAGGCCATCTTTTGTTTTTAGTCCCGTCATTAGTGTACACAAAATGGCAGAGGTGAGAAACCTAAGAAGAGTCGAATATCCATCCAGATCTCCTGATTTAACACAGTTAAATTACTACCTGTGGAGAACTGTCATGAATGCTATGTACGCCACAATGCTAGAGACACTGAGTGGCGTTGGACATGCAATTGAGGCTATCTACGATTCCCTTCCCACAGAAACGTATCTGCTGCTGTTCACGTTGCACATAATTTTGGTAATTTTGTACATTTATAACTTTAAAGTATGTGACACCAAAAAAAGTTCGTGCTTGCTGTTATTAGTGTTACTGTTATTGACGTTCAAAGAGTGTAAACACTATTGTGGGACACTCTGTATATTAATGTAGGTGACGCGAAAGGTTGCAAAGACCCACAATCGTTCATTGCGTAGACTCCATTTTGAATGCGCACCGCCGCCATCTTAGGACCAACCTTGACCATTCGCGAGCAAAGCCGTACGGTTTCAACCACAAGCAACTGCGTTGTATTTTACCAGCGCTGGTGTTATTCCTCTACACGTACAAGAAAAGACATCTTCCCACAGAAAATTCCACTCTCTACATTAGCACGTCGCGTAACATGTCTAAAACGAAAAGCATTAAATGAATGGGAAATATTTAAGAAATAAAGATAGATGTTTAAATAATACACAGAATATGAAAATTATCTTCAATTGTAAGGAAGGCACGGTAGGGAATTCCAGAAAAAAATAATGTTTACATAACACGTAAGTGAGTTTGATTCAAAATTGTTGATGCAACCACTTGATACAATCTACGCTTCCCTTCCCACAGCGTATCTGCTGCTGTTCACACTGCACATAATGTATCGAGCTTGGATAGAATTGAATACAGTACAAACTGTTTCTAAAGTAACCATTTTGTGAAATAATAAAAGGATGACACGTTCAAGGGATGAAAATTAAGATATAACTTTTCTATCAAACATTGGGGGGGGGGGTAATCATGAACAATCAAAGTACAGATGTATGAGAAATATTATGTTTTCTGCTAGTGTAGTTATAATAATTAGTTGCATGAGACCACATGCACAAGCAATTTGTAAATTTAAATATGAGAAATTTCTGAAACCCTCTATACGTTTTCTTCAATTACAGTATTGTATGTATAAATATATTGATTGATTGATTTGATGTTTTAAGTCCACTTTATGCACAGTAAGGCTAATCGGGACAGGACCTACAGTTTAAAGTGGGATCCCAGCCACTATGTGCCTCCACCGGGTATCGAACCCGGGACCCCTTGATTACAAGGCGACGACGCGATCACTCCGCCATCGGGGAGGCCCCGTATGTATGTGTGGATACACACACACACATATATCGTCCGACTGCCACGCGGGGGGAAGGGGTGCGAATCCAGAGTTGGATGATCTAAGGTCTGAATTCCCCTCTCCCCATAAAGCGGCTCAGGGGCTCATCCAACCTCAAATCAATGAGCACCTGGGCGCAATTCTTGGGGTAAAGGCGGCCGGAGCGTGGTACTGATCAATCACATCGCCTCCAAAATGGTTCAGATCGAGAATATGTGAAGCTCTGCCCCACATCCCTTAAATGTGCCATCATGTCACTGTGCTATATGTACTATATACAACAGCGTGTAACAAAAGTCCGGGAACACTTTAAATAAATTATTGTAGCCAGACGAGTAGCATTACAAAGTAACAAAGTACATCATTTCAAGGAGTAAAGTTGTACGTTTTTTTCAACAACACTTACTTTTCAAACACTCTATGTGGGAACCCTGTGTGACCCGACATATGTCGACGCGATAATCAAACTATTGCCACACACGGCCCAACATGTCTTCCGAGACTGTGGCCGTTACTTGTTCAATTCTCCTTTTGAGTTCTACAACATCACGTGGAAGACGAGGGGCATATACATGGTTCTTTACATAACCTCATAAAAAAAAAATCATCCGTTGCACTCTTTGTTTTGTCAAATTCTAACACGCAGAAAGCCTTCTCAGCTCCAGAAAGCGCCATCTTGATTATGACACCACCTAGAGACGATATATGGAACTACACGTACCACCTGCAGCTTTACTCTTTGAAATGATGTACTTGGTCACTTTGTAATGCTACTCGTTTGGCTACAATAATGTCTTTAAAGTGTTCCCGGACTTTTGTTACACGCTTTACATATACAGGGTGTCATTTTAATGGCGCCCACGAACCACAGATTCGTATAGAGGACATCAAGACAAACAACTTTTCTCAGTAACATTTTTCTCGTTGATGCGTAGTTTCGGCGCTACAGTCCCTCAAAAAAGACCGTTTTGCCGCCTGGATGCTGGCAACCCAACACAACATTTGATCGTATCTGTGACGTCATTTCCTGCGACGAAACAGCGCACGGCAGGGTTGGAAGGAACACACAAATTTTGTGAAAAATGACAAACTACCAACCACATTATTAGCTGTAGAACGAATAGAGAGACGCGTCCAGTAGACCGAAGATCATTGTCTACCAGCCAGATGATCAGCAATCATCTAAGGGGAAGGAGGAAGTGAACCAACGATATGAGAAAACGTAAAAACGTATTCAAAATGAAGTGTCAGTATCGAAGTTTATCTCAGTCTACATGTAAAATATCAACAATAATTAATTTTATTGGACTTACAGCTTACATGTGGCTGTTTACGCCCAGCTACATGTCAAATATTTGCAAATCTCGTTGCAAGGTTGATATCTACAGGTTTGTGTCCAGATGCCTTGTAATACTTTTATGCTGATAACTGAAGTATCCGAGGTTCACGTTGTTACATTACGGCTAAAACACGTACAACCACAGTAACAGTCTAATGATGAATCAGTAGCGAATATACTGCCCTGCTCACAGCTGCAAAGTATTACATGTGTATCCGGTGCGTAGATAAACACAGTTGTCGGAGAGTTTGTTTTACTGCTACTTATATCCCTGTATTTTGAACCATTTTGTCACTTGCCTCATAATGCCCTGAATATACCTAGGTACATTATATTATGTGTTGCTTACCTTTGGAATTTTGAGTTCTTTCATTTCTATTTTGTCATCTGTTCAGTGTGTCACAGACAACTAGTATCAGAAGGACGAAGTGGATAGACTAAATTGTAGATGCCAACTTGGTAACTAGATTTGCAAATATTTGACATGAAAGCTGAGATAAAATTCGATATGACCACTTACACTTGAATTCTACTTTCTTTCTACCATTTTTCGTATCGTTTGCTTACTTCCTGTTAGGTTACAGAACGTGTTTTCTCGTTTTGTGTTACGGTACATAATGTGGCTGATTGTAGCTATGTCATTTTTCACAGAATATGTGTGTTCCTGGCATCCCTGGAACGCATCGCTTCACGACGGGATATGACGTCACAAATGCAATCAAATGTTGTGTGTGGTTGCCAGCATTCAGGCGGCAAAACGGGCCTTTTTGAACGACTGTAGCGCCGAAATTACGCACCAACAAGAAAAATGTTACTGAGAAAAGTGGTTTGTCTTGATGTCCTCTGTACGTTTCCTTGGTCCGTGGGCGCCATTAAAATGACACCCTGTATAATTTACAAGTCGAAAATGGCCTCCAGGCAATGACAAAACAAGAAGTTAATTGGGAAACGTAAATACTGGTTTTCATGTACTATTACGTCACTCCTGTACGTAGTTATGGTAGTGTCATTATTACTAGACAGCAAATATACATAGCGAGGACTATCTTCGAAATCTCCTCACTTACCTTATAGTGTACATAGGCTGCGATTTATCATCAAACAAAAATAACAACTTGGAACTACGTTTGTTTATCATACAACCACGATGTGCCAGAGCAAGGCCTGAATCTGCTTGTTAAAATGGCTGATGACGTCAAAGGACTGGTCCTATGTTTTGTGGAGATACATCTATTTTAATGAGCTAAGTACTTCGAAAGAGAGTACCAGTAAATTTATTTATTTCAGAGTAAGAATAATAATTATAATTGCAAGTTCAATGATATCCGGATCAATTACACGAAAATTTATGCGTTTGTTTATAATACCATTTCTATCTGGATAATACTTAACCAAGTGTAGGGACACCCACCGCCTTTTGATAGCATCGTATTATCCACCATTACAAGTGCGTGCCACAGTAGATGCAAAACGGAAACTGCTAAGAGGCGAGACGGGGGAGCATGGGCGTCGCCAGAAATTTTTGCAGGGGGGGGGGGCAAATTATAAAAGTTGCATAGCAGAAAAAAATAACAATGAGTATTATTACCACATTTATAAATGTCATTATACAATAATAAATATTATAAAGTATTAAAAAAATATTAGAAATAATTATTATTATTACTCGATCCACCAAACGAGTGACTACCAGCACAACTATTTTCCATTACTTCTTTTGCATTTTATGCAGTTAGTACCTGAAATGCATTTTGATATTAAGTTTTGTACGTCTCGTTCAAGAAAAGGCTTTAAATGTTAGGGAATTTTTTTTCATAAAGTTCGTTGTGTGACCTCTCACCTACAACCGTAACTATTAAGAATTTTGAAAACTGTGGAACCATTTGTTCCTTGGATGAAATGGTAGAATATAACCATGTTCCTGCATTTTTCACTCAATGTTTTCGATGCAATGCATTTTTACTTTGATTATTCTGTTCGAACACTAACTAAATGAACTTTATTTCTGTTCTTAACAATAAGAGTAACAAACTTTCGGCTTTCTTGTGTCTTTAAATGAATTTCCACGGGGGGTGCACCGACCCGTTCGACCCCCCCCCCCCGACGCCCATGCGCTCCATGTACGCCACTGCATCTGTAGGATTGGCATGGTTCGCTGTGAGCTTCCTAATTGGGAGTTTTTTCATCATCATTTATACTCTACAGCTGTGACATGTTCTGCAATGACTTCCTTGCTTTGTGGACTGGTTCCTTCCGACGAACACAAGGCCAATATTCAATATTGCCAGTGTTGCCATCTTGTTGGGTATAATTTTTCCTACAGCATGCCGCTTGTGAGTGGGCATAAGAATCGTCTATAGTATAGAGACACGCACATACAGCAGGGGCGTATTTTCTACCACAGATAAGGCCGACCGCAGTAAGTTGGCCCCCCTCGAAGAGGAAAGAGAAATTGCTCTCTCTCTCTCTCTCTCTCTCTCTTGTCCGTTCTTCTCTCTCTAATCCACCATTCCCCTTAACCCTCTCTTCATAAAACAGAGAAAAGGAAAGGTCGCTTTCTTACTTTCCTTTCTCTCTGTCTCTGTGTGTGTGTGTGTGTGTGTGCGTGTGTGTGTGTGTGTGTGTGTGTGTGTGTGAGAGAGAGAGAGAGAGAGCGAGAAAGAGGAAAGAATGGAAAGAGAGGGGGAAGGGGTGATGCGTGGTGATACGCACCCACTTATTGTATCATTTTAAATGTTTAATATGTTAAATGTCTAGGATAACGTAATTTGTTTTGTTCAATTGGGTAGTCTGTTATGGTTATGGACTAACCTTAAAACATTTGATTGTGGGGTTGTGAGGTGAGAGGTATTATGAATGTTGCTAATGTTGTATGCTCCAGATGTTAGAATTGGATATGTTATACTTGCTTTTTTGAGAAAAGCTGATATAAAATTATAATATATTTCTGTTACTGAATGAGTTAATGTAGTTATATAAAATTGTATTTAAGAGCGTTTATGAACTTTGTGTGTAAAATTTATAATAAAAATGTATCTTATGTACTTATAATGTATGCTGGGCATAAACAGCCACCTGTAAAGCTGTAAGTCCAATAAATCTTTGTTGAGTTGAGTTGGATAATGGAAAAGATTTTGGAAATGTGAATGTCTTAATTTGTGTAGTCAAGAACAATTATGATCTTAATACAATTTTGTTTGTAATAATGAGTTTAATTGCGAGTGCAAGTGTAATATATTGGGTTGGCAACTAGGTTCCCGCCGTTTTTTAAGGAAGGTGTTAAAAGGTTAGTTTTCAATAGTTATGCTGCCGATTCGGTCTTTTCTCTTGAATAGCCGTGTTGAGTCGTTCCATTTGTTGCACATAGAGTTCCGCGTTGATCGTTTGGTTCCTTTCAAGCAATTCGAAATGGAGAATCCCTTCCCAGTCCCACCATACGCACAACATCGTTTTACGCGGATGAAGTTCCTGTTTCGCGCGTGGGGTCGCTTGTTTCCCGGGGCTCAGCCATTCCTTAAAGTCCGCGCGTTTATTATGTCCCCATCGGCAACCCTTTTATAAAACTTAACACTGACAACAATAGCAAACAATAGCCAAGCCGCTCCCGATAAGCGCGTGCACTCAGACGTTGTTGCCACATTTTCTATACATTTCTTGTAGTTGCAAGGCGCCTCTCGTTATTTTTGCTCCATAACCACGTGCGGGGTTGATTCTTTTTAACTAGTTGTGTTGTGTTATGGTGCTGTTTTGTTGCTTTGTTATAGTGTTGTGCTTTTAGTTTTTTCCTTAGACTTTGCATAATGCAAGTTATCACTCACGGCTGCTAGTGAAAATCCTAAGTATGAAGACAAAACTGCAGGATATTATTTCCTTCATGGAGAGCAGAGGTGCCCCCACCCCAAAGCCAATGGCACATTCCCCCCAAAAATCATGTCATGCGTCCCACCAGATTATATCATGTGTCCCCCCCAAAAAACATCATTCGCGCCCTCAAACCATATCGTAATCCCCACAAAGTATGTAATTACGACAGTGTGTCTACTGAAAGTAACTTTGTTCTTAGCTTTACAGAACACTATACTTGATCTGCCCTTATTCCCATCACTCAAGACCACCCCTAAAATCGTTCATAAACCCCCGAAAATAGTTTGGATGAATGTGTAATAGTTGATGTATATTTGAATGAAATACCATGTTACATTGCCCATAATTTTTGATGGTTCGATTTTCGAAGAAACTTAAAGCTACCACATTGATTGGTTAAATGTAGTAAATTAAAATATGTAAATATGCATATAAATATTATTTTTGAGTGGGTTTATAAAATCAATTTGAGTATTTAACACAAATTGCTACACAACTTAAGATAAAGATAGAATAATTCAACCTTGGCAAACCAAATAATATGCTCCAGCCGTATGGCAGATTCAATTTGTTTCACGAGACATTAGAGAACCCTAGCTAGAAATTCTTAACCTCAGGGCGATAATATAACAGGGTTCCTCTTTCAAAGAACTCACCCTCACCCCCCGTTTTCCTCGGGTAAATATAATTATTTTATTAACAAACCATAATCCATAACAATAATTACTTGGATTTTATCTTCAGTGCAAATTTAAAATTTTCCTGTGACAAGTTAGAAATACGGATTCGATATATTTTTGTCCCAAATGATGCACCTGCTTTAAATTAAGCAGCATACCAACACTAAGCATTATAATTTAAGAAGGGATGTTATTAATGAATATCGAGAATATCGCTTATGTCTTGTAATGCAGCTATAGTATGAAACTTCACATTCACCACAGTAAAGCGCCAAACACGCATTCTCGCAACACATGATTGCGGGTGAACCGAGCAAGAAAATGTTTACACCCATTTCTTTGCAGGCTTTCAAGAATATTAATTTAACGGGGTGTCAATACTTCCTTAAGATCCCGAGATATTTTGTCTTTTCCAGCTTCTCTTTTGGCACGTTTGGGGTCGAAAACGTGTACTACATACAATATCGCTAAATACAGTCTCCAAAATTTAATGTTCGAACTCTCTCTCCACTACAGAAATCTCTCGACAATCTAAGGTTTAACACTTTATCAAGAGCTTCCTATTTCCCCCTTTAAATGTAATACTCAATCCTACCACCAAAATTTCCATGCTAGTTTTAGACAGCATTGCCTCCTCCAAAAAAAAAAAATTCTCAGTCCCCACACCAGAATTTCCGCAACAGTCTAAGACAATAGTAATACACAAGAATTGGATACCCCCCCTTCTTTTTGTTCAATCCCCCTCTAACTAAAATACCAGCCATAATCTAACACCTACTATCCCCCCCCACGTTTAATTCAGAATCCCTTTCCCCAGAACCCCCGTGTCAATTAAGGCCTAATATGTAAGAGTTGGATATCCCCCCCCTTTTCGATAATACCCTTAAACACTTCCTTTTTAATCTTTATCTGTATTTATTTTCTCCTTCCATATTCTTTAATTTTGTTTCTCTTTCTTTTTCTTTTTTCCTTACAATTTCCTTTTGCTTTTCCTCTTTATCTCTTCAATTTGGCAACATCGCTTTCCTACTCCAGTTTGTTGCTTCTACTTCAAAAGAAAACCGCCAGCTTGGATGTTTCTTTTAACAAAGAGTACCGCTCCCTTTGTTAACCGCTGGGGATATAATGAACCCGAGGACTTTTTTTTTTACGCCGCTTCATATTCATGTAAAGGCACCATTTTTCATCGCCAGTAACGAATCGGTGAAGAAATCGTTCCTTGTGTCCATGGGTTGCACGGTGCCGATCAAGCAAACCAGCGGAGATTGTGGCTCGTTGATTTTTGTTGGTGACACTTAAAGTGTGAGGCACCCATGCTCCACACTTCTGAACCTTTCCCATCGAGTGAAGATGCTTCTCTACAGTAGTGTGGGAGCAACCCATTGTCTCTGCCAGTTCCCTTGCTGTTTGACGCGGATTTTCATGCAACAGGTGGTTCAATCGCTCTTCATCGAACTGAACTGGACGAGATGCGTCTTTGAGGTCAAAATTTCCTTTTTTGAACTTCGCATACCAATCACGGGCGGTTCTTTCAGCTATAGAACCCACTCCATACACAGCACAAATGTTGCGAGCAGCTTCTGCGGCCTTAGAACCTTGATTAAAGGCAAAAAGGAGGAGGTGTCGAAAATGCTCATTCTTCTCAACTTGACATTCCATTTTAATGATCTGTAAATAACAAAAAAATGTGTCTTAGTAACAAAGAAACATAAATTTAGGTAGAACAATATATTCTCTTTCGCATGATGTACACCTTCGTGCCAAACGTATTTAATGTCATAGAGATTTTTCCAATTAAAAAAACGGCGGGAACTTAGTTGCCAACCCAATATTAACATTAACTGACATCTAAATATATTTTTGGTGTGCGAGAGTTAGTAAGGTTTACGGAAACATATCCTTATCTGATTTCCCACTACCTGAGGGCTTCAAAGTAGGCTGATAAGTCTCATGCTCGCCGTCGAGGAATAAAAGTAAGAATTGAGAATAAACAGGGGAACGTAACAGAGATTAGCACAGCGCTCTGCCAGGGTTCAAATTCCATCCTGCACAAGGGCATTCTTTGTGGGTGTAACGGTAAATTTCTCGTATCGGACAAACGGATTTCTTCAAATTTACAGGACAAATTACTTACCGAATGCAGTTTCTTTAGACTTATGGAAGTTCGGGGAAGTGCTTTCTCGCATCGTTCATTGAATTTTGCCGGTAAATCATCTATTTTTCGATATAAATGTGTGACCGATGCACGAAAGCTCTTGCATCCATTTCTTCCAGGTGGATGTAGCCTGTGTGTGATGACGTAATCCCGGTCAGTGTTTCCAAACATGCGTTTTTGTAACTGAAGAAGGTACGTTTCCGCAAATGGTGTGTGGGGTTATGTGTCAATGGTTCGTGGGGCTATGTGTCAAAGGTTCGTGGGGCTATGCGTCAATGGTTCGTGGGGCTACGCATATTTTTTTCGAAACCAATTTTTAACTATTGTAACCTATAGTGACCCTACCTAACCTAACCTTACAGGAAATGGTTCGTGGGGCTATGTATGAATGGTTCGTGGGGCTATGCGTCAATGGTTTGTGGGGCTACGTAGGTATTTTTGGGTGCAGTGGGGTGGAAACACTGCATGCCGAGTACGGTAGTGAAACTGTGACCGCCATTTTGCGTGTTACCGAAGTCAAAAAGAAACGAAGAAAACGTACTCGATATGTCGCAAATAGAGCTTATTTCCGTGAAATAAGCGAAATGCCACATTCAGCAATGTTTCTCAATGCAGAATACGTAAGTACGAATATTCAAATTAAATGAACTAGCAAATTTCAGCCGTTTGTCCGATACGAGAAATTTACCATTTCTTCCTTAACTTCGTGATTAGCCAAAAGTGGTAGAAAAGCGAAGTAAAAGAATGCAAATCAATCAATGAAACACAGATTAAAGGATATCTAGGTCATCTGCGAGGCCCGATTCCTACAAACTAAAACACAGCAAATGTGCATAAAATATTTCCTTTCAACAAGATGATTGTCCTTCAGGAGTTGGCAACACAGCAAAGGAGGTAGATTGATCGATTGACTTGTTTTATTTTACTTCGCCTTTTCTGCCACTTTTGGCTAATTGCAAAGATGGAGATGAGTGATGATATGATGAAATTGATGTATGGACACTCACCCATACCCAAGCCGTGATTCTAACCCGGGACCCCTGGCGCCGTAGCACGAGCAAAGGAGGTAGAATATATGAGACGATATGAGAAAATGATAGAAGACGAGAGAAACACGACGAAGGAAGTAAAGAAACAGAAGGTGAAGAACTGGAAAGAAAGGGAAAGAACTCCCATTCTCAGGGCGGGATTCATACCCGAGTGAGAGAATATTCCCCTAACACCCTATCAAGAAGAAATCAAATAAGTAGGAAGAGATACAAAAACAGGAAAAATTACAGCGTGTCTGGAAATAATTGAAGTGGTTCCATGACGTTATTGTACGTACATGTGTTATTGAACTTATCAAGAAGTAACTTTGCAGTTTTGTAGAGAAACTCAACAAGTTTTGTGACACATTACAAGTCATGGGGGTTTTCTGTTCCACGTGGAGCCCTTGAGCATATCCGTGACTTTCCGAAACTCATTGCTTTTTGTGCAACCTCAACATTTAGAGTTTACGGCCTTATCTTCTTCAGCGAACACTCACAGAATACTCGAACGGGTATCTTGACATGTTAGAAAATTAGCTCATTCCACAGTTCCTTCACGATGTCCACGAATTCTTAACCACCAGTGTGTCAAACCGATAAATCGGTCGTTGTGGAAATGATGATCAACAACTGCTGTCATGGCCTCCACGCTCCCCTGACTTAACTCCGTGTAACTTTTTTGTGTGTGAGGTTATGTAAAGGATTTAGTGTTTGTGCCTCCATTACCGAGTGATCTCGCAGAACTGCGGGTTCGCATCATCAGTGCTTTTGATCGAATTGATAGGGACATGCTGCATCGCGTTTGGGAAGAACTTGCTTATGAAGTTTATGTTTGCAGAATTGCAAAGGGGAAACATATCGAACACTTGCAGTGTGTCACAAAACGTGTTGAGTTTCCCTACAAAACTGTAAAGTTACTTCACGATATGTTCAATAATACACGTACAGTAACATCGTAAAACGGCTTCAATCATTTATAGACACCCTGTATCTAAAGCTAGAGGAAAGATCAATGAAATGGAAAAGAGAGTTACAAACAAAAGGGAATAAGGACAACATAATTTGGAAATATTTTCTTTATTGCAAGGGACCAAGTAACAGTGTTCGGAAAGTTACGTTTTGAAAACTAACTAGTTCCAGTTGCAATTACTTCCTTCAAAAAGTAACAGAGTTACAATTACAGTTACTTTCTGTCGGAAATTTTCTTGCAAATAGTTTACACAGAATCAATAATCTGGTACATAATATAAGTCTTAGTATATATTTACATTATCAGTATTGTATTTTAGAAATTTGCAGCAGGGGAGGGGAATTCTACTAACTGTATGGAAATAGCATGAAAAAAATGATTTTATACCATCTAACATACCGTTACTCACTCTCTCAAAAAAAGTAGCCAAATTGTCAGTAATTGACATCACAATAGCAATTTAGTGTAGTAGGGTGAAGTGCCCATATTTTGGATAGGTTCCTAATTTCGGATACCAAGAAATTTCCACCTTAAAACAGCAGCGCCGAAGTGCAGATTGTGCCAACTAACACGCTATTTTGTCCCCCAGTTTCACCCTTGTGCGTGACCTTGAGCAATGTTTCTTTAGTGTGTGGCTGATATTTCTGACTTTTCCGGAGTTTTGATGTAATATTTCACCATCCAAACTTAAGGCCTACAACTAGAAGATTAGTATTTACTCACTTCTGTCTAAATTTTATATAATCTTGAGACATTCAGCAAACATTATTACGTAGTTTCAATCACATTATTTCAGAGGGTAAACGCACAGAATCGCCATATTGAATATGTGACTGGGTTTCCTAATTTCGGATGCTACACGGCTACCTAATTTCGACTATCCGAAATTGTGCACCCTTTCCAAATAGCTACCCATTAGTAACCCTATCCGAAATTAGGAAATACCCTATCCGACATTAGGCAACCTTTTTGTCAGACTAAAAATATGCATACAATTCTTTGTTTCATAAAATATACCAAGTATTTCTTATAAATGTTAATATAACTTTCAGAAACATTAATAAATATATGTTCAATGTTTATCAACACATTTATGGCTTATTTTGTTTACATTTAGGTACTGAAAATCTAATTTGAAATTAAGTATCCGAAATATGGGCACTTGACCCTAAAGTAACTGTTGAAACGCCTCTTCTGCTGAAAAAAAGTAACTCTGTTACAGTTACAGCTATTTGGTTTCAAAAGTAAGTACTTGTAACTAGTTACTTCCAAACACTGCCAAGTAACTCCCTCACCCTACGTGGGAGCTCCTATTGAGTACACCTTATTCACCTTCCTTAAGAAAAAAAAGCCTCGAGAAACTCCTCTACCAAACATGTACTTTTAAACACCAACAAAACATTCCAGCCAGAGAGAAATATCTAGAATTTGCAACACTGTTCTTCTTAAGGCAGCGTGTCACGTGCTCACATGTGAAGTGTTCTCGTGACCAAAACATACGTACTCAGCGACTTCTAAGGAACTTGTTGCTCTCAAAGAAATAAGAATCGATAACTTTACACTATCTGTATGGTGGCTATAACTCTCGAAGGATTATCACGGTATTATGTAAGTATGTCAGCGCAAGAGAATAAACCTTCACTCACGTGTTCCTATGGCAACCGGTCCGTGACTTTTCAGTATAGACTATATAGGCTATATATAAATACAAAAGTATAAACACATTTTCGTATCTGCCCCTCTACAAGAACTCCTAGATACGAGCCTGCTACCTCGCATAGAATAGTGGGTAACAGTGTTGTCTTCTAATCAAACTGTACCCAGTTCGATTCTCGGTGGAGGCTCATTTCAGTTTAAGTAACTCAATTGAATTCGTGTTTTAAGTCCACTTTGTGCACAGAAAGGCTAATCGGGACTGGACCTGCAGTTTAAAGTGTTATCCGAACCACTGTGTACCTCCACCGGGTATCGAACGCGGGACCCCTTGATTACAAGGCGACGACGATACCACTACCGCCATCGGGGCAGCTCCCGTACCCCAATTATACTGGCGAACAACTACAGAGCATTCCCTGACATTCGCTACGAGACTCGGCGGCAAGCGGCCCGGCATCAGCGCTTCTCTTTCCCGGTAAACGGAGTCCGCGACAGACGGTAGAGTCGGCTATTAAAATTACAGTTTTCATATTGTGTACTAACCTTGACTACAGAAGGTGTAGAAAATGATGTCCCTTTGCTGCAACACATTCCTGGCATCTCCGAAGGAAATTGGCATTTACACGTGCAAGTTCGTCTACCGTAATTATCCAGATTTCTCGTACAATACTCTCTTTTAACTCACGGATGGTGTGCGGATTGTCTTTGTATACTTTATTTTTTAGATTTCCCCATTTTTCTTTCCACTTTTTTTCAGAACTGACCCTGTTACTCTAAACTTTTTTACGAGGTTTAATATAGTGGTTCTATGTGGAACGGGAACACCAGGAAATTTCGTTGTAAAACGTCGTGGCACGTCTCCACAATTCCTCTTTCCGAAGTAACACTCGACAAGATAAATCCTTTGTTGTAATGTAAACTTTTGTGGTGCCATATTAAGTCACAATCTTCAACACACGGACACAACGCAACTTCCGAGGGAGGATTATACTGGCGTCAGTCTGCAACGTCAACAGAAAGGGAAAGAGAGCGAAGGCAGGGAGAGCGAAAACAACAGACTGTAGCGTGCGACTGTCGCGGACCCGTTCACCGGGAAAGACAATCGCTGATGCCGGGCCGCTTGCCACCGAGTCTCGTAGCGAATGTCGGAGAATGCTCTGTAGTATGAAAGAAAATGCTTAGTGACAAACATTCGATTTCATCACTCGAGTTTCAGGGTTCGAGTCCCGACGTATGCCGGGTGGGTCATCAGTTTCGTCCAATGATGACTCATTGTTGCGTTTGGCGAAAAATGGAAGAAATGCGACGTAAAATTATAGAAACACACAGAATATAGACACATAAAAATACTAATGCCTGCACTACTTTAATATTATTTTTGATGACAGTAAAAACGATGGTAATATTACACAATTAGCTGTAGATATATATTCCGCCGATCTTCGTGGTGGAATGGTTAGCACAGAGCGCTACGACTCCTGGGGTCCCAGGTTCGAATTCCGGCCTGTGTATTGGTGTTCTTTGTGAGTGTTCCTTCATATAATTTCATCATATCATCACTCATCCTCATATTTGCGATTTGCTAAAATTGACCGAAAAGTAAAATGAATCAAAACATGAACATGAGTGATCTATGATATTTTGAACATCCCTCGTATATTATCACGAGAATATCATCCCATTCCCACTTCCTGAACAGGTTGGTAGGTAGAGGTAGATTGGAAAACAGCAGGTCGGGAAGTAGGAGGAGAATTACCACATAACATGTGGCCAGTACACAATGTAGCCAGCAAAGTGAGAACATGATGAGCATTAGGAGGTCAGCATTGCATTGCTCAACCGGCTTAATCTACAAGAGCACGTTTTGCAAGGTCAGGCGGTTGATCGTCTTACTGCCACGAAGAAGTAACGTGGGAAACTGGCTACATCATCCCTTAGTAGTAACAAGACGTGTGGGGAGAGCTTGTGGTTACTTGAGAAGATCCAAAGCTTTGCACCCACAAGTTGTCCACCACGAGGAGGGTTCTGGTTACGTAAAGTTCAGACTTCCGCAGACTTTGGCAACAAAGGCATTCTCAGTTGGTAATCAACGTGAAAACCCTGCCAGGGGTGTCTGAGAAATATTTTCGTTTTTAAAACTATTAAAATAAATACTTACATTTTTTGTATAAAGATAAATTTATGGTAACACTTTACTATACCGGAGACGGATTTCTTCAAATTTACAGGAGAAAGTACTTACGCAAATAATTTTCTGTAGCGTTGTTGATATTCGGTAATGTACTTTTGATCCATTTTAATGCGAATGCATGTTGTTTTCTACGAAAATCTCTTTCCGACGCGCTATTGCTGCTGCCGCCATTTGCTTTCTGCATGAGAGCACAATGTTCCATGTGTTTGATGACGTAAACGCCGTAGTCAGTGTTTCAACCCACGCCGTCTTTTCGCTATAAGATGACGTGTCGTCCGTATATGCTAAATGGAATCAAAGGAGTGCTAATGGAACTAACCTAACAGGCCTAACCTAACCTAGTAGGCATACCTCGTCCCAGTGATGGTTCATGGGGCTATCGTGAATTTTTGGGCTAACATCAATGGTTTTTGGGGCTACCAGTGGATGGTTTTTGGGGCTAACGTTAATGGTTAAATAATGACTCTTTATGTCAAAAATTTCGTGGTGTTTATAATTATTATTTTTTTAAATTTAGGTATTTTTCGGTGAACAAGGTTGCAACACTGTATGCACACTCTAAATAAACAAAACACTGGCACAACGTGCGATGAACGGGTAAGCTAGCGCCATATTGTAAGTACTCGTAAATGTAAGAAATAGGCATTATTTTCGGTAGAAATTCATTATTTCACCTAAATAAATGTCCCGCAATGCAGAATAGTACGTTAGCAATGTAGAAAAGTGCGAAATAAATCATTGACAGGTGTCTCCGGTATAGTAAAGTAGTACCAAATTTATTACCAAAAGAAAGCTTAAACATTTAATTTTTATATGTGGAAAAGAGTATTGGACAAATGGTGACCGTTCATGTTTTCACATTCAATTATTCTTGAACTAGAGTTTTCTATCATTTGCCGAAGCAATGACTGGCGCACACGGTCAATGTTTCTGTTCCATCTTGATGGCCTTGGACGTCCCGGCGGTTTACTCGTCATAGTGCTTCCAGTGTTTTCAAACTTTCTCACCCAATATTTAATTAAATTTGCGCTTGGGACGTCTCTCATTCCTGCCAGGTTATAATGATGCCGGTACAAACGACGCACAACAACATAATCATTATTGTTTATAAAACGCACGAACACAAGAAGAACGTTGCTGCCCCGTAAAGCGCTCCATGGCAACAAAATGCTAACAATGTTGCCAAGCGTTTGCGATCTATCTCATTTCTCCGTAATGTGCGAATTACCCCAGAGGAGAGGGCGGATTCAAAAACGAAAATATTTCTGAGACACCTTTTATAATTTTAATATGTTCTCTGCTACGAGCTGCCACATTTTTCAACATTACCAACACGCCCGTACTCAAGGAGGGAAGAATGGCGGCAATGAAATATTTTCATGCGAACCTATGAAAACCTACGAAAACAATAATGACGATTTCTTTTAGAGTTTACAAAAATTTCGGTTTTGTCACTGCATAAATGAATACCTTGTCCAAAAATCCATAATATTTAGTATTTTGTAAACATTGATGCAAGGCTATACCTGACGTCCCATTCCTATTTAGTCCGGACAGCCCAATTATTTTTAATTCCTGTCCCGACTTTTTCCGAACTGCAATCGTAATGCAAAAATGCCTTCCCCCTTCTTTTGTTAACTCACATTCAGACACAAGGGGGCCCGCAGGATTTTTCTCTCAGGGGGCAGAGTGATAGAAACGTAGACACGTTTATTATTATTATTATTATTATTGCGATTCGTCCTATCCTTGAATATGCAAATGAATTATGGTTTCTGACTGCAACAAGTCACCTTCAAAAAGTTGAATCAGTTCAGTTTTAAAAAAATTACTATGACCAACATTACTCTGGATGGTTAACACAGTTGAATATGTTTACCTTAGAAGAAAGAAGAAAAATGAAAAGGATACATTTTGTAGAGAAGATATTAACTTTCCAAGTTGACAGTGAACACTTTTTGAATAATATAGCTTATAAAATTCCCAGATATTCCCATAGGTATATCTCAATTCTCACATGCTTAAACAAGCCCAGAGGTTTAGTAGCCGATCTTGTTGAAACCTACAATTTGATGATGTATAAGATTGTAGGATCCACTGTTTTATTTTATAATTATGTATACAATTTTTTAATTTTGTATAACCAATTTTGTCATACCTGGTTGTTTAATCGTGATCATCACATAAATAAATATGATTATTATTATTATTAGAACAATACACAGTTAATTGCACAATATTATATAAATATAAACAATTATTAGTGTCAGAGATATAATAGATCTCGTTGAAAACTGTAACTTGAAGTGTAAATATGCTAACTTGTTATGTTATGTTATTCTACAGCTTATGCATTTTATTCGTGTAACTTTCTACTTTTGTATTTGACTTAGTGCTGTATTAGTAGGGAGACAAATTTATGGTAAATAAAAACTGAGGAGAGCGGTAAATAAAATGTTAGATCAGCGGTATATACCAGCGGTGGAAAAAAATATTGGCACACACTTTTTCATTACGAAAGGAAACAACATACAAAAGAGCTATAAATTGATAAACTACTTCATTTTTATATACTGTACACATACACAAGTACTTAGCTGTCCAACCAAAAATAAAACATCAACACAAAATCACTTCATTTCTAAATTGCATATCTCAAGTGATTTATTCATTGTATGTATTTAAATGATATCCTTGCTATCCAACAAATAAAATAATCACTACTGCACATACACAAACACATGTTGAAAATCACATGATGACAAACAAAATTCATTCATGACTGAACACAAATGACACCATTGTTTCCCTTGATGTGCGGGAACAGACAAATCTTATCGCTGCTACAGCTAGCAAGTTCAATGAAACTTGAAGCTGAGTAGACATTCGGGGGAAGAAAGGAATGCAGCTTGACAGGGAGCGAAGTTTTCAAACTGAGTTTATGTGCATGGGAAATCCCAATTTGCAGCGTCTTCCTGATGTGATCGAAGATAAAACGTTCTTCAGCTGCAAGTGGTAGGAAACTTAAGCAAACGTTTCGTTACAAATCGACAGTTTGCGCGCACAACCTCGATTGCCGGTTTTTGCGTGTTTTCTACTTAATTTGATGATATTTCAAGGTTATTTCGCGAAAGAGCGTTCATTTCGTGGAAAAGCACACATTTCGCATTACTTCGCGAATAAAACTCATGCATATTTCATCATTGGGGGTGTAGTTACGTGCAGAATGTTCAAAATTGCATATTTTTTCCACATTTCGCGATTTCGCGCATCGCGAAAATTCAATGTCCCTATATATTAGGTTTCATACTGTGCTCAACACTTAAAATAAACTATTATTATTATTATTATCATTAGTTACTACTACTACCGCTTTACAAATCATAAAATTTAAGTTGGATTGAGCTTTAGCGTTATATACAAGTTCAGACTAGAGTCTACTCATTACATAGAAACTGGATTCGCCTTTCTTCCTTTCAATAAATATCTAACCTTTTCTTTTGTTCTTTTTCACAATGCTCAGATATCAATCAGAGTCAGACACCACCTAATCTACTGTACTTCATGGCACTTCTAATCCATGTTTTTACATGCCGAAGGGTACTGTAAAATAATAATAATAATAACGATAATAATAATAATAGTAGTTGCTGTAACGTACGGTCTGTAAGTCACAGAAAAAAAAAATTGTTATAAGATATCACTACAATTTCACCACTCGAATATACATTTACTCTTTCCAGAAATTTCAGGGGGTGCACTTGTCCCCCCCCCCCTCTGCCGTTGTTCAGACATGTTCTTCATCATAAGTAGGGCTAGGATCTTTATGACCTAAAAATGACCAAAATATGCAACTAAAATATGCTCTTATGACCTAAAATTTTACAAAATATGCACTATAATTTGAAACAATATGCCCTTATAAGTAGACTGTTTCGAACATCAACATCTAAAGCCCCTATCACACGGAACTGGATTTCTAGTAGGACTGCCCTAGTTGACGCTGAACTAACTTTCTAGGTAGCAATCATGGCCGCCTGGCTGACTGCTTGACTGGTTTGGAGGAATAGGACATGTTCTAATTGCTACTTGCTTCCCTCGACTGGATTCTGTGGAACAGCCAATCAGAGCAAAGTTTCGCCATGTGAAGATAATCTGTGAGTGTGCAAAGGAGCACTTTTGTCTGTGGTTTCCGAGTGATACTCCAGCAATGTATAACGTATACAGCATGAAAGGCGCGTTGAGTTACACCATCTATGCTGAGTGCACGGTGTTTACATTTGAAACAACTAAACTATTCTTCCATACGTGTACAGTAAACGTTGTAAAGTATGTATTTAAGCAGCGCCATTGTTTTGTACCTAATATCGTTTTATAGGAAACATTATTCCTCTCGGTTGAATAGTTATCGGCTTTTAAAAATGTGAAGTGATACATTGTTTACATCTCACGCGGCCGCCATTACAACTTCCCTCGTATGGGAAAAAAGTCTATCGACAAGTACGCTGATAAGTATCGTGTGAGGCGAAAACTGGCAAATTGGTAGCCAGTCCAGCGCCAACTAGGGCATAGCTACTGAAAATCGAGTTCCGTGTTATGCGGGCTTAACTTATGCTGAAATATTTTCATATACGTACATACTATTTTTAGTTCAATTTATGGGCCCTGATGAGTTGAAATGCACAATGAATAATTTCTGTAAATTTTCAATTAAAAATGAAAAAGATTTTGCTGCAGTCAAAAAAAAAAAAACCTTGAGTGAACATGGGAGTAAGAACGAATCCACTTCGAAAATGACTGTATATTTATTGAAAAAGCGAAAATATACTGAATGGGACCTAAAATCCATCAAAATATTCTCTATCACGTAGAAATGGCCAAATATGCCCTTAAAAAGCACCTTAATTCAATTAGTTTCTTCACAATATGAATTTCTATATATTTAGGGAACACATCACCCTTTCCAAAAAAAATATGCTAAGTCATAAAAATCCTTGCCCTACTTATAAGAATCCTTGCTTGTACACATAATTTAATGTTTATGTATAGAGTTTTCTAAACATGGATTTATCATTGCCGTCAGTGGTGATAGTATAAGACAATTGAAGGATATTTGAAAACATTGTTAATTTGCGGAATACAGTAATATCGGAATACTTCTGAGAATTCAAAGCGTGAAGTTGTCTGTAAGTGACTGTATGACTGTCCGGTCAGAAGAGTCTACCAGGAGTTGAAGTTTACCGTCACTTTGGACCATGATATTGCAACTCTACAACCGTACAGTCACGGGCAATAACATGGTACACCTAGATCTTCAAATACTCGGTTCACTGAAAGGAGTTATGTGTGTTGTCTAACTATACGGCGATAAGTGGATTTAATAGCAAATACTCAATGGTATCTTCTACCACCGCCGTAGAGTTAGGCAACACGCATAGCACACTACAGGAAAGCCAGTATTTCAGGATCCAGGTGTCTCATTGTTTTGCCGGCGAGTGTACATAAATTTGCCAGTTACATGTACCGGGTGGCCAGAATTAAAGTTACCCAACTCAGAGCCCTCTGTAGCCTCTTTGAGGCATCGTAGAACTCTGAAATTTGGTGAATCCACTATCCAGACCATGGGGAAGAGGATGGCGATAAAAAAAAATAGTTCAATTTTCCGGCCCCAGGTTGAAATGTGGATAATGACAATACCCATGTCAAAGAAATTTGCTGCCTGTACATTCATCCAAGCAGTAACACTGTATGTTATTCTCTTATTCTTTGTACAAAATATTATTTTCCCTTTTTATTCAACATCTATTAGCATCTAAACTTGGTAAAAGATATATCGTGTTCGTGCGATCGCCATTTTTAAGGCTATATGATTTTAAGCAAGTGGATAGCTTCAAGTACCTCGGATGCACTATAAGCAGTGACATGAGCTGCAACCAAGAAGTGAAAATGAGAATCGCAATAGCAAAAGAAGCTTTCAATAGAAGAAAAAATGTTTTTTGTGGACCCATGGACATAGGTCTAAGGAAGAGATTAGTGAAATGTTTTGTGTGGAGTGTAGCACTATATGGTGCAGAAACCTGGACGTTGAGAAGAAATGAAGAGAAACGACTCGAAGCTTTTGAAATGTGGACATGGCGAAAAATGGAGCGTGTAAAATGGACGGACAAGGTAAGAAACGAAGCCGTACTGAAAAAAATTGGTGAAAAAAGATCTATACTGGAGACCATCAAGAAGAGGAAAAGAAACTGGTTAGGACACTGTCTAAGAAGAAACTGCCTGCTAAGAGATGCCTTGGAGGGAATGATTGAAGGAAGAAAAGTCCGTGGAAGAAAGAGATATCAGCTTATGGATGATATTAAATTAACTGGGTCGTATACTATTACGAAGCGTAAGGCAGAGAACAGGGAAAGCTGGAGATTGCAGTGAAAAACCTGCCAATTAGGCAGAAAACAATGAATGAATGAATGAATGATTTTAAAGACCGTATGAGACCTTTCTTGCAGCATTCTCGAACTGAGGACGTACAAAATCTTAGTTACGTTACGATTCAAGCTGGAGGTCGATCCGGAAGTGAGGACTTAATTAAGTAGAGTCGAATTACTTTCGGAACATCTCCAGCGGACTGCGCGAGTCTGTCTAGCGAGCCTAGTGGGCGTGTAGAACCTGACTAAGATGCTTAGCGATAGGTTCTGGGTTGAGATGACGTCAGCTGCTCGCTTGGTTAATTGGCTGCTTCGAGAGTTGTGACTCGTTCCGAAGCTTCAAATGCATAACTGCCAAATATGTTACGGAAATAATCTCCCTGACGAATACTTGTGTGCATCCACGCTCAAGGTCTACACAGCGTCACACCACGTGGCGCATTACGAGCTAGGACTTCAGAGATAGAGAAAACATAAACAGAAGGCGAAATGCAGGTATTTAACTTTCTAATTACCACGTGATAACGGATGAATGATGTGTGCCTAGATAGCGTGGCCACCACGTGCGATTATGATGCAGCGTGTTGAAATACTGTGCCTGCGTCTTCGACTTACCGAGAGATCCGGTTATCTCTGTTGAGAGACCTCTTGCGTATGGGAAACGTGAAACCGAGTGATGCATGCGTGAGAAAAAAATTATGTAATCGGTAATCGGGAGGAATTTGTTATCAAGTTGCTTCTTTGTGATAATTAAATACTTTATTAAAACCTACCCGTTGTTTTTACGAAACAAAATGTTTTATTTTCATTACCGTGGTGTTGTTTTTGTCTCTGGACACAAAAAAAAGCGACAAGATAACGATTAGTGAAATGATCAAGGGCGCCCGCAGGAAGGGGCCAGGGGGTTGCCCCCCCCCCCCCCGAGAGTTAATGTAATTCGAATGGTGAAATTGTAGAGATATTTTATAACAAAAAATATTGTTTTCTATGATTAGAGACCGTAAGTTACAGCAACTATTATTATTATTATTATTAAGTAGGGCTTCATTTAAGTTAACAGTCTATTTTACATCGTGAATCTAGTATATATACACAATATGGAAATTACAAATGTATGTAATTAAAAAACAGTAGTAGTAGTAATAATAATAATAATATCAATAATAATAATACTAATAATAATAATGATAAATTGTATGACTGCCCCCCTGCTAAAAAAATTCTCCGGACCTCCTTGGAAATGGTGCGCTGCATCACAATTGAACAGGTCACATGAAGAACGTTGTATGGAACAAAAAACAAAGGGACACAAACAGCAAAAGAAGTGGCCCCTGTTTCTTTCTCTAATATGTTTTTCATCAAATAGGAAGTTCTACAATGCAGAGAAATTTTCCATTGTTCATAAAACGTGACACTACTGATTTTAGTGTCTTAGTGATAAGCTTTATCTTAACTTGAAATGAACGATGCCAGTTGCCCGGTTGGGAGAATCTCTACTCACCGGAAAAAAAGACTCCAGTCGCATGCTACATGTTGCTCAAATGATTCTTCTCAAAGGATTTTACCATTACTAATGATTAGGGAAAGGATTTGAAGGTGCAAAATTATGGTCAATGAGACGAGCCCAATCCTATCAAATAATTTAATATGTTTAGTTTATATGTATCTTGTTTTTCTATTGAAAGACTGTGTTGTAATATGAAACGCAATTATAGGCTGAAACTGCCAATTGAGCAGTATATAAATTTTCTTCTTTTATTTCTTTATAATTCTTGTTGATTTTAACAAATGAAGTTCTATATGTGTAAAATTGTATTAATGCGTAATCATGAAGCTTACAAAAGTGTTTTGCAGTTTCCAGAAAAAAATATTTTAACTAGAAGAATGTAATACTGAGCAAAGTGTTGGTTATAGGGCTGAATCTTCTGATCCCTTACAGGTAAATATGCGATATCGCCCGAACACCTCTCACTCGCTTATTTCGTTCATTTTAGCATTGATACTTACCTATTCTGCATTGCGGAAGATTCTTTAAGGTGAAGTTATGCCTTTTTCCATAAAATAGTGTTAACTTTTCATATTACGAGTCATCATTTGTCTTCCTTGTTTCGCTTGGGTAACAGACAATATGGCGTGCACTCGTCATGGATCATCACGCGTCGTGCTTGTGTTTTATCGATTTGTAGTGGGTATGCAGTGTTTCAACCTTCTTAACCGAAAAATACCTACTTTCGTGTTCATTATGTCATCACAAATCATTGACGGATAGCCCCCAAAAAACATTCACGATAGCCTCACAAACCATTGACGTATAGCCCCAAAACCATTCACGATAGCCCCACGAACCATTGACGGATAGCACCACGAACCATTGACGGATAGCCCCACGAACCATTGACGGATAGCCTCAAAAAACATTCACGATAGCCCCAAAAACCATTGACGGATAGCCCCCAAAACCATTCACGATAGCCCCAAAAACCATTCACGATAGCCCAACGGACCATTTCCGGCAAGGTAAGGTAAAGTTAGGTTAGGTTAGGTTAGGTAAGCATAGTTAAAAAAAAGAAAAATATCGTTAAAAAAAGGCACGTTTGGAAACACTGGCGAAACGGCGTGACTTTCGACGCTCGCGCCATCTGCAGGTACATAATGGAAACAACGGCATAATGTCGTTTTACAGAAAATGCAAGTTCCTTACATAAAAAGTGATTATTTCTTGTTCTGCAGCATTCTATGGTGAAGTTTTCAGTTTCCGCGAAAGAAAATACCTCGAAGAACTTGGACAATGCTACAGAAACTGATTTCAGTAAGTAGTTTCTCCTGTAAATTTGAAGAAATCCGTTCGGGCGATATCGCATATTTACCCAGTTGGATATTTGAGTATTAATCGTAGTATTCTGCGTTAGGAGTGGAAAAGTTAGTTGTACACTGGAATAGACATTGCTACCATATCTTGATCATTTTTATATTGCTTAGTTCAGTGACTTTAGAAATCTTAATCAATCACTTGATGAGATTTTAATATTAATTATGCATCAGGAAGAGTAAAAAAGTTTCTAAAATTGTTTTAAAAAAGGTGCAAAAAAAGGTGCTGATAGAATGCCTTTATTCAATGCTTTCTTTTTCTGCCTCTTCTGTATATAATGCGCGCGGACCACATAGAGAACTTTGGTTGTGCGCGGACCGCAGAGAGAACTTTGGTTGTGCGCGGACCGCAGAGAGAACTTTGGATCTGCCGAATAGGATTTGTTGAAGTTTGTGTTTTCTCTCGCGGGTTTTGCTACATTATCTTGGGAACTATTGGGGCTGCAATGATACCATTCTACAGCTCTTCTTCTGCTCTACAAAATGAGACTATATGATTTTATGTAGCTGCTCAAGAAGAGTGAAAATCCTTATAGGTTCTTGCATAAGAGGGTGAAAACACTTGAGAGTTTTACTGCGCATTGCTTTTCTTTAATTTCTCTCCGAGCTGTAATTTCATTTTGTACTGCGTCAGCACAGGGTGTATAAAAAACATTTGCATATCAATATATGAGTAATCTCCACGTATTCGGTGACCAGTTAACCCTTTATGTTCAATCTTACTCCACACTTAAGTCACTATGTTTTTATGTTCCAAACACGAGTGGGTAGCACTACTACGCCGTGGGTTCCACGTTCGAATCCCGGCGTGGGCATAGGTGTTCTTGGTGAGTGTTCTTTCATCAAATTTCATCATATCATCACGGCGATAAGTTGATTTTAATAGCAAATTTTCAAAGGCAAGTTCTGCCACTGCCTTAGAGTCAGGCAACACACATAACACCTTGCAAGGAAGCGAGAATCTCAGGATCCCATTTTTATTGCTGGTGAGTGTACAATGTAGGAATCAGGTTATGGCTTTCTGTTCTACTAATTAATCCAAGGAATAAATGGCTCCACGCTTTCCAAAATTTCCAAAATTAGTTTCATTCATATGAGAGGTGCTGGCTAAAGCTTTCTCCTCCTTCAAGGAAATGTGTAAAAAGTGCTGGCTAAAGCTTTCTCCTCCTTGAAGGAGGTGTGTAAAATGTGCTGGCTAAAACTTTCTCCTCCTTGAAGGAGGTGTGTAAAAGTTAATGACATGCATTGCAGTACACTATATCTGCATGTAATGTACAGGGTGTCCCAAAGAAAATGTAACCGAAAGGTAGAGCTATTACCTTATGTGTTCGGTTACGTTCTTTAGGCTACCCGGTATAAGAAATGATGAGACAGTTGTTGGATATGCACTCATCTGATGGATCCTTCCCACGGATATGATGATTATAATAATCGTTTATTTTAAGTGTTGAGCACAGTATGAAACCTAATACAGCACTAAGTCAAATACAAAAGTTCAAAGTTATACGAATAAAATGCATAAGCTGTAGAATAACATAACATAACAAGTTAGCATATTTACACTTCAAGTTACAGTTTTCAACGAGATCTCTTATATCTCTGATACTAATAATTGTTTATTTTTTTATAATATTGTGCAATTAACTGTGAATTGTTCTAATAATAATAATAATCATATTTATTGAAGTGATGATAACGATTAAACAACCACTATGTTATACAAAATTAAACAATTGAATACATAATTATAAAATAAAACAGTGGATCCTACAATCTTATACATCACCATAAATTCAAATTGTAGGTTTCAACAAGATCAGCTACTAAACCTCTTGCCTTGTTTAAGCATGTGAGAATTGAGATATACCTATGGGAATATCTGGGAATTTTATAAGCTATATTATTCAAAAAGTATTCACTGTCCACTTGGAAATTTAATATCTTCTCTACGAAATTTATCCTTTTCATTTTTCTTCTTTCTTCTAAGGAAAACATATTCAACTGTGATAACCATTCAGAGTAATGTTGGTCATAGTAATTTTTTTTAAACTTTGTGCATAATAACCTGATAAAAAGTTTTTGAACTGATTCAACTTTTTGAAGGTGACTGGTTGCAGTCAGAAACCATAATTCATTTGCATATTCAAGAATAGGACGAACTATTGTTGTATACAGGAATATTAAAGTATCTTCCTTTTTAAAAACTTTCCATGAGAAAAATATATAACCAAGCATTCTCTTTGCTCTTTTGCAAATTTCTAAAATGTGCTCATCAAATATGAGAGAGGAGTCTATTAATATTCCTAAGTCTTTATGACTGTCGCACACTTGGATTTTATTTTCATAAAGAAAATAGTTGGAGACTATATAATGAACTTTCTTAGTACATCTTAACACTTTACATTTCATTACTCTTGCACCAATATGTCATTCTATCGAGATCAGCCTGAAGTTGAGCGACATCATTATTTGTTAAAATACTCTTAAAAAAATTTATATCATCTGCATATAGTAAACATGTGCTAGATTTAAAACATAATGTAACATCATTGATAAAAATATAATATAATGAGGATAATAATAGTAACAGTTTATTTTGAGTGTTGAGAACAGCATAAAACCAATACAGCACTAAGTCAAGTAAGTACTCTAAAACCTCGTTTATCCGGACTAATGGGGGAAGATAAGTTGACCGGTTTAACGAAAGTCCGGATTAATTGAAATAACCTAAAAGAACAGTAGAAAGTGCATTAAAACTACGTTTATAGCAACAAAACACGTTTATTATGATGTATTTAAAGGGCATAGGCCTAAATACACTATACAGTACAGTACAAAGTCTGTGGGAAACAGAATTTCATCAGTGGTTGACTGCCTTTCTTTTGGAGGTTCTCTTGTTGACTTCTAGCCACATTTAAAACCTTGCATTCTGCTTTTTTTTTTTGCCTTTTGCCTGTCCGAATTAAGCGAAGTCCGGCTTATCGGGGTCCTAATTAACAAGGTTTTACTGTCCGTATTCTTTTTACTAACTTGACTTTGTATTTTTTTCTTCTTTCAATATTTACCTTTGTATGTAATGGTTTAATGTTGTTTTCCAATTTTCATATACTGAAATTTCGATGTAAACATGGTTAAGTGGTAGAAAAGTATAGAAAGCCTTAACTTCGCCATGAAAAACGAGACGTAATAAATAAATAAATAAATAAAAACTACAAAATTACACGGATAAAACATGTAACATATAGAATGAAATAGTGAGATCAACATATTTCATTTCGGTTATAATTTTCAGCGAGATCTGGTACTATACCTCTAATAATGATAAATCATTATTGTTTAATGTTATTTCATGCTGCACATCAATGGACAGACATAGGCGTGCGCAGAGCTTATGTTAGGGGGGAGGGGGGAAGGACAAAAGCCTTGATGAAAGTTCGGTCGGGAGAGATAAACCTCTTTCCATCTCACTGTTTTATACTACTACAGGGGGCGTATTAGTATGTGTCGTAAATCCCCTAGTGTAATTTTAGGTGTTATATATAGCCTATATATATATATATATATATATATATATATATATATATATATATATATATATACACATACATATATATACATACATATATATATATATATATATATATATATATATATATATATATATATATATATATATATATATATATATATATGAAGTGCTCGAATGTAGAACATGGTAAGTGACATTTTGGTCATTTTTGAGTTACAAAGTAAAATGTTCCATTCTTCAGTTTTCGAGTGAAATTGTCATGTCATACAATTTGCATTGGACTCAGTGGAGCCTTCTGAAATTGGTAAGTACAAAATAAAAACAATTTATCTACAGTATAGCTTCTAATAACCTTTTTTCTTAATGAACTCAGAAATGATGAAAATGTCACCATGTTTTACACCCGAGAGCCCTTCATGTATAGATAATGCAGCAACTTAGAGGCAACATGAATGACAAATAAAACATGTGAGACTGTTAATAACAACAAATTTAGCTTGGAACTTTCATCGGCTTGAAAATATTTCATTTTCTTTAAGAGTATAATATTGTTTAATAACGCGATACACTAAATTTTTAGGTGGGCATGGATGTCCGGAAGGGGAGGGGCAAGGATGACCACACCTTCCCCTTGCAAAATGAATGTCAACCTAAAAGTATATATTTCACACATATAATTTGATTTCAGAGTAATTTACATTAATTATTGTAATGGGGATGTAGGTTCAAGCTTAAGTAGTGCTTTTTGATGGAGCAACATTATTATGGAGGCAATGTTCCTTTTTTATGTCTCTGAAAAGAAAAATCTTGCTTCCCCTCCGTGGAGAAAAATGTGCGGACGTCTCTGATTAGAGGGAGCAATTGATTGACCCCCTTTGCCACCCGTGCGCACGCCTATGTAGCCAGATTGTGTCTAGACGCATGGCCATGAAAATAGGCCACTGGGTAAAAGTGCGCTGGTGCCACGTAGGGGGAAAGCAAAGCGAGAGCGGGACAAATGTCGCTGGTTCCCACGCACTGCGTGGCAACGTCAACCGGGCTGCGTTGCCTAGTTCGAGCGTGAGGCCGACCTCTCTCTCGTGTCATCCCTCATCTTTCGAGCAAATATTGTCAGTTTGCATTACATGGACTACAAAGACCAACCCTACAACGAGATCTTCCATTCTCTCAAACCTCCGAACACAGGAGGTTGTGCTCCGACGTGGCAACACCGCGAACTTCTGCCGCCCGCCTAATTTAATCACCGAAGGTTTAGTACTATATTTGGGAATATTGTAAGAACATATATAGTCACTACTATTGATCACTGATGAGAGCATATTGTGTACAAATACAGTTATTTTTTACGGTGATGATAATAATAATAATAGGAATAAAATGAGCTTGTGTTATTAGCTGATTCAAGGTATGATTGGTCAGACCCACTGACAAAAATTCCCGACGACGCCCATGGGAATATGATTTGTTTGACAATTTGAACACAGATTACTAGGAACCGGAGTTTAAAGGGAAAAAAATCCTCTAAAAAGGACAAGGAAGGGAACATTGTTGGCAAAAAAAGGGGATAAAAAGGACTATAGTTTTTGTGCACTACCATAAAAATACTATTTTAAATGAAAGCGCAATATATATATATATATATATGTATATATATATATATATATGTATATATATATATATATAGTACACACACACACAGATATATATATATATATATATATATATATATATCAGTGGGTTAAAAACGTGGGCTATCGCACCATATCATAGTGTTCGAATGGACAAAAATTTGCTGGTGGGGGTGTTTTTGTATTTTTTAACTCATTTGGGGTGGCGGGTCGAAGTGATGTGACTCTGTGATTAAAAATATATACCTCATATATAAAACATGGAAATGTACACAGTCAGGGAGTTCCGACATTTCCGACACCGTCATTTGCGACACTAAGGCAAAAGCTGTTTTTTTTTCCCGTCATAAGCGGCACTGCTTGGATTTTCCCCTACGATTTCTAATTTGTTTACCAGAATTAGCGACATTTGCATACGTGCAGCAGCAATAGCGTCTCTGAAGAAAGTATTTCCAGAGGCTCACATCAGTGGTTGTAATTATCACTTTAACCAATGTTTGTGGCGAAATTTGCAGGAGTTGGGACTAGCAAACGATTACAAAACAGATCCAGACGTGCGGCTGTGTATAAGAATGTGTTCAGCTCTGGCTTACCTTCATGTGGCTGACGTCGATGATGGATGGTTGTCTGTGATGGAAGATGCGCCAAACCACGACATATTGAGAAAATTTTTGGATTATTTCGTTGAACAGTGGATGAACAACTCTGTTTTCGACATTTCCATGTGGAACTGCTTCCAACAGCGGCACAGGACTAACAATGCAGTCGAGGAACCATACAGTTAATGTATTGACGGAAAAGTCACGGCCTAACGTGTACCAATTAGTGACGATTTTAAGATTAGAAGCTGTGTACAACGACTACCTATGTGAGAGGAGGGCCTTGAATTAGATGAGAGAATACAAAGAGCGTTTGCCGACTATGAGCAGAATGGCGTACGTTCAGAAATTAAAATGAAAATAGTAAGATGTTGGTTCAACTACAAGAGAAACGTCGCATTCTACATTTCTACATTGACAAGGCATCTAAAAATCCGCCATTGACAAAGGATAAATACATCCAGCTTTTAAACACCCAGCTTCCATGATGCCAGTGTGAAGGAAAACTAATAAAGGATTTATAAAACACACCAGCTTCCATGATGCTGCCAGTCCTAAGCTTGGATAAAGTGTGACGGGAAGCTATTTACACTTCGTGTCGCAGATGACGGTGTCGCAACTGTCATGGAATATATTTTCCATACAGTGTGTCATATGACGGCAGAAATGCTAGTGTCGCATACGACGGTGTCGCAAAAGCCGTGGATTCCACTGTCAGTAAGGAAAGGATTTCAAGAATTTCATTCTTATTTGCATAAATAGGAGGCCCATATTGTGAAATATTATCTAGGCCTGTATATGAGAATAAATACAAAATTTAAACCTACCAATTTAACGATTTTAAGTTCGAGTACTCCTTGTTGGCGCAGTGGTAACGTCGTTGCCGTGAAACTAGGGGGTTCCGGGTTCGACACGTGGTGATTTAGATACCACTTTAACTGTAGGTCCGATGGCCATTACCTTATCTGTTCATAAAGTGGACATACAAAAAAAATCCACGACGATTTGGAGCTTATCGTCATTCGTAAGCCGAATAGACAGCTTGTTAACTATGTCACTTATTTCAGTTCACTACACAACACAGCACATATCATTCACAAAAATACAATCCACTCACTACTGTATTCACACGCTGCCTCTAAATAAATTCCACGCACCAAGACTACTCGACGCGATCTAGACTAGAACTGGTCCTTGTCATTTCGATAATTTTTAGATGCACTCATAAACCATTCCCGGTCAGCCAACAATTTTCTACTCCCCTCTGTGGCCGCGGTGGCTCAGTCGGTAACGCGTCTGACTACCATGCTCAAGGTCCCGGGTTCGATCCCCGGCCGGTTCAAATCCGGGAACTTTTCTAACGTTGGAAGCGGCCCCAGCGTCGAATAACATGGGTACCTGGGGGAAACCCTGGGGGGTAAAGGCGGTCAGGGGCGTGATGCTGATCACATCACCACTCATGACCGGATCAAGAAAGTGTGGGGCGTTACCCAAACACCCCCTATACGCCTTCATGGCGTGGTGCTAAGCACAGGGGAGCACTTTACTTTTTACTTTTTTTTACCTCTGTATCTCTAGTTGTTTGAAGGTCAACGACCTCTTTTTTAACTTCTCTGCAAGAGTTCAATGATGTTCTTGTCCCTGCCATATGCCAGACCTTTCCCTTGCCTACGATAATTTGGCTTCAAAAATCCCCGTTCCTGGGAAAATTACATGCTGGGAAAAATTGGTTTGCAACATTGACCCAGACTGTTGGGGAAGTTCAAAGGTTTTTTTTTCCCACGCCATATGCAACCCTTTTCCCTCTCCTGTAACAGTTTGGCTCCACAATTCCCCGATACTGGGGAAATTACATGCTGGGAAAAAATTGTTTGCAACATTGATCGGGTGATCTTTGTGGTAGCCCTGTCACGCTTGCCCGTCACCCCCGTGGAGTTGCCCGCCTGCGCTGGCCAGCCGCCTCGCGAATTCAAAGAAAGTGGGCAATGTTTCCAACTCCTATGAAATCAGGTTCATCATATTGAAATGAACAATTTTCTGATAGATATTTTTTTCTGGATTTTGGTCACTGAGTCTGGGCTTCGCAGATAGCCTAGATAGCCCCGAATATACGCCTTATATATATATATATATATATATATATATATATATATATATATATATATATATATGTGTGTGTGTGTGTGTGTGTGTGTGTGTGTGTGTGTGTGTGTGTGTGTGTGTGCTAAAGGTCCCGGGTTGGATCCCCGGCCGGTTCAAATCCGGGAACTTTTATAACGTTGGAAGCGGCCCCGGCGCTCACCCAGCGTCGAATAACATGGGTACCTGGGGGGTAAAGGCAGTCAGGGGCGTGGTGCTGATCACATCACCTTCACTCATGACCGGATCAAGAAAGTGTGAGGCGTTACCTCCACACCCCCTATATGCCTTCATGGCGTGGTGCTAAGCACAGGGGAACACTTTACTTTTTTATATATATATATTATTAAGGTGCTGAAATTTTGAGTAAATAATGTTTATGTGTATTTTTAAAAAAATGGGAGGGTGAGATGAAAGAAAATTAAAGCTTTACACACACACACACACACACACACACACACACACGACGCACGCACACGCACATATTAGGCTATATAAGACTTTATGTACGAATATGGATATGTGTGTGGGGATCTGTCATTGGAATATTTCAAATTCTGTACCCCTCCCAGAAAAAAAATAATTCTGGATCCGCCTGTGACGCAGACCACTCCCCCATAGAGTCCGGTTTCACTAGATTACGGAATTTGGCACTAGTATAATCAGCCCCCCCCCCATCCCCCGCAAAGAAATTTTATCAACACCGAGAAGTTGATTGCGAAAGTACAAACTTGGGGTCACACAAAGGATGTTGGGTTGCAAGATTCTTACGTCACTGCTGACGTCGCGATTGCAGCATCTACGTAAATTATGACTTTAAAAAAAAATAAACGGGATGAGAATAGTATTACAAGAATTCAAAAAAATTTAGTTCTAAAGGTCGAGGATAATTGCAGGAAGTGTTATATTTTCTTTATGCATTTCTCTCCGAGAGCCACGGTCGAACTGTCTTTCGGCTAGAGGCAGGATCGAGGCCGAGACTTGTAAATGATTGTCTCGTGTAGGACTCGAAGTACAGCACAAACTTTCACGTACAACTCTTTTTAATAAACATTTTTTTCTGTTTGACCCCTCGTTTCGAAGCTACGAACCCTAACAAAAATGGCATTTTATTACGAATTTACATTTAGGGATGGACGATATCGGAAATTTGATATCGCGATATACGTGGTCTGTTAGGAAAGTAATGAGACTGGCAACACTGTGCACGAACCGGCAACGCTGCTGCCCCCACCTTCACAAGGCAGGTAGGTGAATGTTTGCCGTTGACTCAGTACAAGCCTTGCAGTACAAGTTTCAACTTGCTACAGTTGCTACACGATTGTTGAGAGCGTCTGACGTGAAGTTGTGTTTGTGAGGTGCGTTACGAAAATGGACTGGCAAAAGTTTGAACAAAGTTGTGCCATCAAATTTTGTGTTAAGCTTGGCGAATCCGCCGCTGTGACTTATGAAAAGTTACAAAGGGCTTATGGAGAACATGCACTATCTAGGGCACAAGTGTTCAGATGGCAGAAGTCCTTTTTAGAAGGCCGAGAACAAGTGGAAGACGAACCTCGGGCGGGAAGACCTTCAACCTCAAAAACGGATGACAATGTGGAAAGAGTGAGGTCTCTTGTGAGTTCAGATTGTCGATTGACGGTGAGAATGATCAGTAGTGAGTTAAATTTGAACGTGTGTACCGAATGAAGTCCTTGCAAGACCCAGGAAAGGGTGACCAGACATTGCACGCACTTGGATGCTGCACCACGACAATGCAGCATGTCACACGGCAGTCTCCATCAATGAATTTTTGGCAAAAAAAGCATTCCTGTGATTCCTCAGCCCTTTTATTCGCCGAATCTCAGTCCCTGTGACTTTTTTTATTCCCCTTGCTCAAAAACCACTTGAAAGGACGCCATTTTGATACTTTGGATAATATCCAGAAGAGCGTAACCGACGAGCTAAAAGATATTCCAGCAGAAGCCTTCCAGCACTGCTACGAACAGTGGAAACAACACCTCCATCACTGTGTAGCTGCCCAAGGGAACTATTTTGAAGGGGATAACCTTGATTTGTAAAAATAATAAAATTCATCCTTTACAGAAAATCAGTCTCATTACTTTCCTAACAGACCACGTATCGTCAAGAAAATATCATCACAGACGATACGATACGATATTTTCCGTATAGTGGTATAGGTGATATAACGTCTCCACGATATATATCGCCAAATATCGTGACGATGTATCGGCGACATGGTATATATCGCGATATATCGTCTGGACGATATATCGCTCAACATTACACGTAATAAATATTGTACCCACACAGTACAGGTTCACAATAGCCAATTAATTTTGTAATTGAATTATAATCAAAATAAGTTGGATCATTTTTATTAATTTCCTATACCTATACAAGTAAATAGTGGTTTAACAAAAAAGTTGTTTTTACGTGTATATATGTACCCCCAGGACCCACACCCACCTAGAGCCGGCCCCGATTCTGATGCAGTGGACATGGACTTTCACAGGATATTTTCGCAGTGGGAGGCAAGCAATATGATTTTTTGATTTGATTTGATTTTTTTGTTATTTAGCATCGCTTTTCTTTCACTTTTCACTAATCGCGACGATTGATTGATTTGTTTCATTTTACTTCGCTTCTTGTGCCACTTTTGGCTAACTTGCTAAGGGATGAGTGATGATATGATGAAATTGATGAATGGACACTGACAAACATCCATGCCCAGGCCAGGATTCGAACCCGGGACCCCTGGCGTCGTAGCGCGATGTTCTGACCACTCCGCCACGGGGCATGGGCGGAGTTCGGGCTTTTGCTTTGGTGGGTCCAGACTCTGGGAGAAGCATATGATGTACCTGAGGGTTATTGAATATCCCCTAGCTTATAAGTGGTCCAGAGACCTTCCCCCGGAAATTAAAAAAACAACAACTTAAAAATACTGAGTTCTAGGCCTTTTAGGTTTGAAAATGTTAAATGTTCTCGCTTAAGTAAACAAATATTAATTAGAATATTGGTTGTCAGTTTTAAAAGAAGCAAAACAGTACGATTATTGCATTTTGCGTTTCATTAATTTTTTATTGATACAATACTCGTATTACTTTAAAAGAGTTACGGTACAATAGTAAGCTTCAGAAATTTTAGAAAAATTAAATTGAAAAGTTCTTTTGATTCCTCAGCAGTAACTGTTGACTCAACACAAAGTCATTTTATATTTTTCTTTCTTCAAACTGTACACATCAATCAAATCGTCTAAGACCCGCTATTGTGGCGCAATTACCGCACATGCCAACATGCCAACATGCCAAACGTCAAGATTTGCGGTATGGCTTCATAACAAAAATGTAGTAACTGAACTTAATCATGTCTTATTTTTTTAGTCTTTTTTAAGTTGTGGGCCAGGCCCACCCTCGCCCCTCCAGAACTTCGCCTATGCCTCGGTGGCCTGCTAATCGCGACGATGAGGAACAGTGATGATAGGATGAAATTGATGAACGAATGCTCATAAAGAATACTGATGTTCATGCCAGAATTCATTCGAACCCAGAGCTCCTGCGCTGTGCTGACCGCTCCACCCGACCACGGAGGCCAGGTGATTTTTTTCCCAAGGGAAAAGGGTGCCAACAACGTTTTCCCACACAACAGTGTTGCTCTATCAGAAATAGTAATTTACCTTACAGCAAACATAAATGTAATTGGTATGAAATGACGTGTGTGAAATGTGTAATTTTAGGTTGACATTAGTTTCCCAGAGGCTATTGGAACTGGCTATCTGTCAAGGACAAAGGTTGCGGCGCCAATTCGCAAGAGAAAGTGGTGGTTACTTTCGGCCTTGGACGCTGTTATAGGATTGCGACCTCCGAAAACTTTTTGCAGGTATGTTTTAACTCAGCGTTTTCTGAATTCTCATCTGCTTTGTATATGTTATGATATTAGCGGTACATAAAACAAATGTGGGCTTTTATAATGCCATGATTTGTTTGTGAAATATGTACCACAGAGAGCAAAAATAAATTGAAGAAGAAAGAAAGCGTGATGGTCTAAATATGGGCTATGACATGAGGTCTAATGCTGAGATCACATTTTCAACAAATATTGGAATGTTTTGCTTAATTACGAATTTTCCCATTCCGCGTAATTTTCAAAACAACAGATTATTCATAAATATGAACTTTATAATGTTTTAGCGACAAATGACTGTTTTTTTTAAATTTTAATTGCTTTTTATGATATTGCCACTAGTAGCCCATATTTAGACCACAATTTTGGAATACATCATTTTACCATTTTTTGGAAATTGTTTTTTTTTTTTTAATGGAGACCTCTTATACTTTAACATGCTATTACATTTAAGTATATATTTCATAGATATGCATTTTAAAGCAGGCGCTTGATATATTAATTTTTTTCCTCCGAAAATGACAAAATGAAAAGGGGGGCCCATATTTAGACGTTTTGCTCTACCATTTTCTGTGGGTGGAAATGAAGATCCAAGTGCAGCATCCTTCTAACACTAAGGTCTGACGCCCAAAGCAGAGGCATGTTGTGAGGCAGCGCGACGTCGACTCCTGATAACTGACCGACGCAAAGCGTTCATATTTTCTGGTGTACTCAGTACGAACAGTACGCGGACGGCCTGACTCAAAGCAGTATCGTATTCCAACTGAAAGACCTCACACAACAATCCAATTGTGTCAAAGGTAAACACCGTTTTTGAACATTTGAACAACAATTGGTGATCTCAAGTTAGCTATTCGCGACATAGCGGCAATTCCGAATGGAATGCTCGTGAGGGCGACGTCCAGGCAAGGTTACATGAATGTGTAAGGAATGGAGGTCATAATCATCCGAAAAGATGCAGGAAGGTGCATCAACTGATGCATTAAAGTGCATCTCGACTGAAAGAAATCCTCACTTGAATCAAATGATGCACTTCGGTGTTTCTTTCACGGCATACAAAAAATGCATCAAAATTCATTAAATGTGAATCTGATTCCTTGAAGAAGCTACAAAACACACTTTAGTGCATCAATCGATGCATTATGGTGCACCAAATGGATATGATGCATTTAGTTCTCTGTGTGTAAGGCAAGCAGTGGCGTATTGTCCATTTTACCGACAGTAAACCAACTTATCTCATCTATCATTTATATATTGAGCTTTAATTAACTATCGAAAACGGCTTATTATACATTATTGATGCCAGGAGCGTCTATTCTAGGCTAACTATACTATCTGCGAAGCCTGTAGCCTAAATAGTAAAATAGAGAAGAAAAATCGATTAGATACTGTGGATAAACTTACTCATTTCAGTAAGAAATAATGGCGATTCTGAAGTTGGCAACCTGAATTCTTAGGATTTGGCAACCTAATTCAGAAGTTTGCAACCTGGCTGCCGTTGGGATGGCAATGTGGCTTTCTTGAAGAAGTCAAGAGTAAGCAAAATGAGCGTGTCTAACCACTTATACATGGGCTTATGCGAGCCTAGTGCTCTCTCTCCCTCCATAGCCTAGGACCACGTATCGTAGTAAGTTAATCCAGGTGTTGGACTCAGCATACATTAGTGATAGATGCATTTAAACCAGAATTTAAGTAAACTAAATTTAAAGACTGGTTCATTCATGCCACTGATCGTCGTTCGTCGGGGGAAGGGCAAGGTAGCCGAATCCAGTAGGTATGCCCTAGTTGGCGCTGGACTGGCTACCAATTTGCTAGTTTTCGCCTCACACGATACTTATCAGCGTACTTGGGCCTTCCTGATGGCGCAGTGGTAGCGTCGTCGCTTTGTAATCAAGGGGTCCCGGGTTCGATACCCGGTGGAGGCACATAGAGGTAAAGGTGGTATTATGAGCCATTCATGTATTATGAGCCCCCCCCCCCCAATATCTGTTCATGGAGTGGCCTCAGCCTGGTGGCGATGATTTGAACTACTAATTTAGTAACGCCTTTTGCCGCCAGAGAGTTCTCGTTCAGTTGCAGCTGATAGTTTATGAGTGAACGTGTTCTTTTTGTTTTCTCGATCTGAAAAACTTTGAAAGGAAAGTGTTTTGCTTTTAATTGCAGTACTTATTCATTTAAATTCATCCTAGTGCATTATTGCATTGGATAAAGCATGTTTAAAAGATTGTTTTTGTGTAGATACTATGTAATTTTGCAAGTAACAAAGATTCGTTATTCATGTTCCAATTCCAATATGGCAAGGGTTGTAAAATGAGCCCCCATCGTGCTTGGTATATGAGCCCCCAAACTTTAAGGGGCTCATATTATATACACTACAGGAGTGTTTTCAACTTTGTCTTTTCAGATGCCACGAAAAGTGCTAGGTCCGAAAAACTGGAATACTGAAGATATGGTTAAGGCGATCAAGGCTGTAAGAAACAAAGATATGGGATTGAAAAAGGCATCAAAAATGTTTCTTGTTCCAAGACCTACTCTTCAAACACAAACTAAAAAAAAGCATGCAGTGAAACCGAAGCTTCATCAAGATTCAGATGAGGAATCCTGTGAATCAGATATCGATTCTGGGGAATATGTCTTAGAAACACCAATCGGAGTAGAAAGTCCCAGTGATGAAGAAGCAGTTTGTCTGTTCTACGAGGGTCTATTTTCGGCAGATGACCGAGGAGAACTGTAAGTGCAATGTCTCATCTGTGAAATGTGAGCACATAACGACTGCGCTGGATGCGAGAAGGATATTTACATTTGCGACTTTTGTAAATATACATTACAAAGAAACAAAATAAATGGTTTCTTAATGACCCTTTCAATTCATTTTTAATTACCCTTACAATTGGTTTTGTAATGATTTTTTCAATGATCATGTTATGAACTCTTTTATGGTATTTCACATCATAATATCTTTTTAAAGGTTTTATAATGAATAAAATGTTGTTTGTATGATTCAATTTGTCATACACTTTTCTAAACCAGTTATTATATTATTTTTTCCTAGGGGCTCATATTACCAGCACAAAACCTTTTTTCCACAAATTGACTTGTTTTGTATTTTATTTTTTTCATATCCTTAAAGTTGCTCAAATTGGTTTATATTTTAACAATAGTTTTATGAAATGTTGTAGTTAAAGTTATCATAAAAATCTGAACAAAAAGTTAAAAATCAAATTTTAAAAAATACAAAACAAAATGGGGGCTCATAATACCACCTTTACCTCTAGTGGTTCGGATCCCACTTTAAACTGTAGGTCCAGTCCCGATTAGCCTTACTGTGCATAAAGTGGACTTAAAACACCAACTTAACATTAATAACATTAACATTATCAGCGTACTTGTCGATAGACTTTTGTTCCCATACGAGGAAGTTGTAATGGCGGCCGCGTGAGAAGTAAACAATGCATCACTTCACATTTTTAAAAGCCGATAACTATTCAACCGAGAGGAATAACGTTTCGTATAAAATGTTATTAGGCTCAAATACATACTTTACAACGTTTTCTGTACAGTATGGAAGAATATTTCAGTTGTTTCAAATGTAAACACCGTGCACTCAGCATAGATGGTGTAACTCAACGCGTCTTTCATGCTGTATACGTTATACATTGCTGGAGTAACACTCGGAAACCACAGACAAAAACGCTCCTTTGCACACTCACAGATTATCATCACATGGCCAAACTTTGCTCTGATTGGCTGTTCCACAGAATTCAGTCGAGGAAAGCAAGTAGCAATTACAACATGTACTATTCCTCCAAACCAGTCAAGCAGTCAGCCAGGCGGCCATGATTTCTACCTAAAAAGTCAGTTCAGTGCCAACTAGGGCATTCCTAGTAGAAATCCAGTTCCGTGTGATAGGGGCTTAAAGGTCCGCCCGGCCAAAGAATGGACTTGAGCAAACCCAGACTGTCAGCCTCCAGTTCAAGGGGGGAAAAGCGGTGTTGCTACCGGTCGGCCTGATTTTTGTGCAGTCGTACACGACACCTCTTCCTGTCAACAAGCCTCTTCGCTCGGATTTCAGGGAGAGGCAAGGAATCTGATACCCATTCGTTTGCTGCGATGCTACCTGTTTCGAAAACGAACCAAAACGAAGAATTTGGCAACGCAGAATACCACGAGAATTCCCCCTCACCACGGCAACTGGACAAAGACAATTGGTTCAGCGACTCATGTAACCCTCCATGGCTTTCGACAGAAAAGACGAAAATAGAATTTCCAAGTCCGTTCTTTGGCCGGAACCACTGTATGTGTGGTCAGTTAACAGCTGGAAACAGCGTTGCCGGGAGAAAACGCTTATTCCTTTCTGTTTGCCGCGCTCAGCAGAGGCAGTGTTGCTGCATGAAGGAAAATTTTATTTGGTGAAGGGAAATTCAAGTCCAAAGTATTTTTGTTTAAAAAAATATCGAAATTCACGGAAAATTTGAAGTTTTCAGGGTGCTGTTCTTGTTCTACTTGTTTTAAGTCCACTTTATGCACAGTAAGGCTAATCGGGACTGGACTTACGGTTTAAAGTGGGATCCGAACCTCTATGTGCCTCCACTGGGTATCGAACCCCTTGAGTACAAGGCGACGACGTTACCACTACGCCATCCGGGAGGCCCTGTCTTGCTATTATATTCCTATGTTATGTAATTTATATAGATAGGGGCTGCATAATAAATATATACAATTTTCTCTTCCTCTTCTTCTTTCTTTTCTCTCTCTCTCTTTCTGTCTCTCTCTCTCTTTTTCTCAGAGAGAGAGAGAGAGAGAGAGAGAGAGAGAGAGAGAGATATACATCCCCCTCTCTCTATCTCTCTTTCTCTCTCTCCTTTCTCTAACCCCCCTCTCTCTCTCTCTCTCTTCCTTCTTCTCTCTTCTCTCTCTCTCTTTCTCTTTCTTTCTTCTTCTTTCTTCTTTCCTCTTTCTCTCTCTCTCTTTCCCTCGGAAGGAGAGAAGAATGAGAGAGAGAGAGAGAAAGAGAGAGACGAGAGAGAGAGAGAGTTTCTCTCTCTCTCCTTTTCTCTGAGAGAGAGAGAGAGAGGGGGAGAGGAAGAAAGAGAGAGAGAGAGGGAGAGAGAGAAAGAGAAAAGAGAGAGAGAGAAGAAGGAAAGGATCTCTCCTTTTTCTCTCCTCTCTCTCTCTCTCTCTCTCTCTCTTCTCTTCCTCTTTTCTTTCTCTTCCTCGTCTTCTTCTTTTCTCTTCTTTCTTCCAAGAATTGTTGCCGTAAACAAGGTCAAATTTTCAGAATACGCCAGTGGATGCAAGAGGAGCATAAAACCTGCGTTCAATGTGAAAAGATGCAAAACAATTTGCAGATCATTCATTATATTAGTTCGAAGTTACTACAGGCCTTCCTTAGATGACGTCACAGACATGCACACAGGAGATGTGTTTTCTTTCATCATTTCCTGCACTGACCCCCTCCTCTTTCACGCCAGACGAGGTTGACCTAGACCTTGAAGAGTCTGGCTTGGTTACCAGGATCGCGCCAGGTGCACAAACTCTCAAGAGGAAGCTCTGATAACATCGCATAACGCACGATCGCTTCTAGTGACTATTAGGCAACGAAACGAGAGATAAGGCAATTCGCATTAGAGTAATTGAACACTGTCGTACAACACACGATCATCGTATCAGCTGCGTGGCACAGTTTCCCCCAGCAACGTATACGCAGTGTTGCTAAATAATTTCGAGAAATAACTCTAGGTCAGGAGCACTCGATACCCAACCCAATAAAGAGAGCAAGCCTTTCGTGCGGCACAGTGGTCGGTGCACAATCTCACTACCGAAGATCAAAGTTTGAGCACCGACTTGGAAATTCCATGTTATTTTTTCATAATCTCCATCGTTTCAGGAGGAGGGGAAGCACAAAAATGACGCCGGTTCGTTGTCCGAGCCTGACTATCGTTTCACCAACGATTAAGGAACTCATACTAAAAGACACATGCCCAGGACGGGAGTCGAACCCGGGAACTTCGGTGGCGAGATCGAATGTCGACATAATGTACTAACTTTTCTGTTTAATAGCATAAATGTCGATAGTGCATACAGCACCGTGCCATGAAGAAACATTTAGGGGATGTGGGGGCTACGGCCCCACACATTCTCGATCTCGGCCATTTTAAAGGTGATGTGATCAGCACCACGCTTGGGCCGCCTTTACTCCCAGGGTTGCCGCCAGCTACTCATAAAACACTATTAAAAATAAAGGAACAAAAATAACAATATTTTTTTTTATATATTATCTCCCATCAAAATTCTCGAGTAGTGGGGTTTACGGTACGGACAGCGCAACTTTTAAGTGTAGAAAAGGCGAGGCTATTTGATTGAACAATCAGATTTGCTTACACTTAAAACAAAGCCAAGAGAGGCCTATACCCCAATTCTTCAGGTGTGATATGCTCTGATTTTTAAGAAATTCTGAATTTCTAGTATAGAAAAGGCGAGGGCTCAACAGATAGATTTACCTATACTTAAGACAATGCCAAGAGGGGCCTATACCCCAATTCTTCCAGTGTGATATGCTCTTAATTTTAAGAATTTTGAATTCTAGTGTAGAAAGGGTGAAAGCCTCTCAGACAGATTTGCTTATACTTAAAATTATGCCAAGTTCCCATATGATCTTATTGCTTATAGTGTGTTTTTCTGTCAAAATCCCAGGAATTGAATTTTAGTGTAGCTCAGATTGATTCTGCCATGTATATTAATATAAAGCTTATAGTTACTGGGTTCTGAGGCCCAGTGGAGTGTGGTGCATAGCCCTATGGTTTTTATTGCCTTGCAATCAGGAGGCCTCTGGGTTTGAGTCCTGATAAAATGTGAAGCCTCTCCTGATGGCAAAATGTTAATATTGTTGCTTTGTAAGCAAAAGGCTCGGGTTTGAGTCCTGATAAAATGTAAAGCCTCTCCTGATGGCAAAATGTTAATATTGTTGTCTTGTAAACAAGGGGCTCCGGGTTCGAGTCCTCATATAATATTTAAGATTGAAAACATGTGGCAAAATAATATGTCCACAAGTGGGATTTTGAGAATAGTTGATATACAACTCCCAGATCTGAAAACCTGGTAAAAAGTGTTTTACAATAATATATTGTACAAAAAACTGAATTTTCTTATTTTTTCATGTTTTATAACCACCTCCTCAATACAATAGGAGAAGAGCGGGTAAGCATAGTTAATTGTTTGCGTGCTTTGCCGGCACGCAAGAGACACGCTAGAAGGGAACATTAATGATTTTTCTGTATGATTCACTGAAGGGGTCATTAATCTTTCAGCACGACAGGGGAAAAAGTGTAACAAATTCCTAGTCATGCAAGACAACATGTAAAAGTGTAACAAAGATTATTGAGATAAAGATACATATTTTCACACAGTGGCAATGAACTGTACCCCCCTCATGCTAAAAGCAATTCTGTTCAGATAATATGAGCCTAGGCAAAGACTTAGAAAATATTATGGCAGTTCAAAATCCAATTTTGTCTGCATAAGGGTCTCAGAACCCAGTAAAATATGGGCATATTCTATTTGGAGACGTATTAATATTGTGGCATTGTAATCAGAGGCTTTGGGTTCGAGTCCTGATATAAGATTGAAATATATGCAACTGCCCACACATAAGATATTCACTGCTAGCTGATAAACAGTTGAGGTTTGTGTGTTGTATAACAGCAAAACTATCACCAAAACCTAGTTACTGCTGTTGTTTGGGTATAAAAGCACCAGCTCAGCCATTAACTGCTGAACCCAACTGATATTTTTATTAAGTATAAAGTTTGGAATTGAAGCCCAGAAAATCTTATATAATAAACAACAAGAAAAAATGCCAAAACAAAAATATTGCAATCAGTGTAATAAAAATATATCTAGTTCCCATTGGGCTAGGCATTGCCGTATTTGTAACTCTAAGAAATGCAGAAAGGCCATGAAAATATGTCCAAGATGCCATAAAATATTAAGCAAGGCATATTACAAATGGCATAAGTGTAATTCTTATGTACAGTCATCAACATTGCCCCCACAACCATCCACATCTGGTCTGAAAAGGAAGCATGAAACACCTGTTAATGCTGGACCTGCAAAGCAGCCACGCTATGAACCACCCATACATAGCAGTTTTAATGCCCAACTTAGGGATTACCAGTTTGTATCAGAGCCAAGATGCGGCATTAAGAATTTCTTGAACAGTATAAATTCTGATCTGCAGGCAATTCTTAATGCACAAAATGGCTCTTATAAGCTATCCCTCAAATTGTTTGTACAATATAAGAAACCAAATGGCACAAAATTTACACAGCCCCACATAACAGAAACTGTACCTGTATATTCAAATGCAAATTCAGACACAATAATAGGCAATTTGATAGATCAATTAAATATCAAACATTCTGAATTTGCAGCAAAAGAGTCCGGATGGAGCCTATGCGGTTCATCACACAAGTTATATGTTCATATTTCTGAATTCAGCCCATTACAAGGATCTACATATTTGCCATTACCTACCAATATCAAAAACAAAAGAGCCGTGGTCAATATAAAAAATGCCGACCAGAAATGCTTTTTGTGGTGTATTTTAGCTGCTCTGTATCCAGTTTCAAGGGATCCTCAGAGAATAAGTTATTACAAACAGCATGAACATATTTTTGACGAGGCAATGGAGGGTTTGGAATATCCAATGTCAGTTCAGAATATTGATAAATTTGAAAAAAGGGCCAGGCACATCAATGGCAAGCAATTATCTATTAATGTATTTACTTGTTCTACTGGCAATTGCCCGATAGCACCTCTCAGAATCAGTACACTTGATGATGAATCTGCAATTCCGATTGATCTGCTCTTAATTGAAGGGGATGGCACATATCATTACACTCTGATACATAATCTTGAAGCTTTAGTGAGAACACAACTAGACAAAACTCATACAATATTTAAGTTGTGCAGAAGATGTTTAACTGTATTTGATGGTCAAAAAATGGTGAAGGGGGTTCGGGAAGAGAATGCAGAAATTGCTAAAAACAAGTTAATTGAGCATCTGAAATACTGTGGCAACCATAAACCTGTTCATATGGTGATGCCCAATCCAAGTGAAAAAGCAGAATTCAAAAAGTATGAAGCCTTGTTGGAACACCCAGCATATATTGTCTGTGATTTCGAATCGAATCTCAAATCTCTTGCATTCTGTAGCCCAGATCCAGAAGAATCATCAATTACACCATACCAGCTACATGAACCTTCCAGCTTTTGTTATGTGGTTGTACGGGACGGTGTAGCTAGTGAGCCATACTTATACGTGGGACCAAATGCCATCAAAGAATTTAAACATAGAATAGAAAATGAGTGCCGTGACATAGCATCTAACATCTTATTAATATCAAAGCCTATGTTGCCTTTAACAGAGGAACAGATTGAAGATTTCAACAAAGCAGAAAAATGCCCGGTATGTGATTGTGAATTTTCAGATACAAATATCAAGGTTAAACACCATTCTCATACAGATGGTCGATATAAACAGGCCCTGTGTAATAGCTGTAATATTCAGATCAAGAGACCAAGATTTGTCCCCATATTTTGCCATGGAGCATCCAATTATGATTTCCATCATCTGATCAGATACGAGGGGTTTGACAAGCAGAATTTAAACATTTTAGCTGAAAATGATGAAAAATATATATCTATTAGCAAGATAATTAAAGTTGATGGTGTTCCTATTCAATTAAGATTTCTTGATTCTTACAGATTTTTACCTGCTAGCCTGGCTACACTGGCCTCTCAATTATCTGATGATGACTTGAAAATCACACGTGCCTCGTTTCCAGATCAGGAGCTGAAATTAATTAGGCGGAAGGGTGTATATCCATATGACTATGTCACAGATTTTTCTAAATTTGATGAGTGTTCCCTGCCACCACAAGAAGAGTTTTACAGCAAAATCAGAGGATCTGGAATCACTGATGAAGATTATCACCATGCCAAATTGATGTGGAACAATTTAAAATGCCAGACATTTGGTGATTATCACAAGGCTTATTTAAAACTTGATGTGACCCTCTTAGCTGATATATTGCAGGTATTCAGAAAATCTTCTATGCAAAATTATGGACTGGACCCAGTGTATTTTTACAGTGCCCCTGGTCTAGCATGGGCCGCAACGTTTTTCAATACCAAAATGCAATTGGATCTGATCCACGATCAAGAAAAGTATCTGTTTATGGAGGAATGTATAAGAGGAGGGATGGTGCAATGTTCTCAGAGATATGCCAGAGCAAATAACAAATACATGCCTGATTATGATCCAGCACGGCCATCAAATTATATACTTTATGCGGATGCAAACAACCTCTATGGTCACGCCATGATGCAAAAACTGCCATATGCAGGGCTTGAATGGGTCGAAGATTTCAATATTGAGGATCTTCAGAATTTTGATGACAGTGACTATGGCCTGTTCTTAGAGACTGATCTGATAATTCCTGATGATTTGCACAATAAATTTTCTGATCTGCCCCCAATTCCCGAGGTTAGGTGCCCACCTGGCTCTAAACAGAAGAAGCTCATGACAACCCTGGAGCCAAAACAGGGATATGTCATATATTACAAAAACCTCCAGTTCCTGATGAAACATGGTGTTCAAGTGACCAAAGTTGGCAAAGTCTTGAGGTTCAGGCACTCAAGATGGTTGAAACCATACATTGATACAAATACGGAGCTTCGAACATCTGCAAAAAGCGAATTTGATAAGGGCTTGTTTAAATTGATGGTTAATTCTGTATATGGCAAAACTATTGAAAATGTCAGGAAACATACCGATGTTAAAATAATTACTGACCCCAGCCTGAGCAAAAAATTGGTTGCAAAGCCCAACTTCAATTACAGAAGAATTTATGATGAGCACATGGCACTTTTCAACATGATGAAAACAAAAATCAAATTTGATAAACCTATTTATGAAGGGGCTGTGATATTGGAATCGTCCAAATTACATATGTTAATATTATATTATGATGTGCTGAAACCTTTTTATGGTGATCGTGTAAAATTATTGTACATGGACACGGATAGTTTTATTCTTGAAATTCAAACAGAAGATGTTTATCAAGATATGTCACAGCCTGAATTGTTTCAATACTTTGATACCAGTGAACATACAAGGATTCAACAACACCACAACAAAAAGGTGCCTGGCAAGTTAAAAGATGAGACACTTGGTGATGTTATTGTGGAATTTGCTGGGTTAAGTGCCAAGATGTACAGTTTTAAAACATGTAGTGCTGTTGTCAAAAAAGCCAAGGGCATTGGCAGAGTGACTGTGGAAAAAGAGCTTGTATTTGAAGATTATAAAAATTGCATCAAATCACAGAATTCAATTAGAACATCAGAAAATAGAATTCAGAGTGAGAATCACTTATTGACTTCAAATATTGTAACAAAAGTGGCTCTGGACCCACATGATGACAAGAGATGCATTTTGTCATGTAACATACATACTCTACCTTGGGGGCATTGTGATTTGAAAAATGGGAAACAATGCCCAATTCCAGAGCATGATTTGAAATAAATAAACATGCCTATGAACTTATTTGGGTTCAAAAAACAGGCTATTATGGACCTGCCCACACCGCAAGCCTCTCCTGATATGCTGTCTAAACTGAGTGGCTTGTTAATTATTCATCTGAACAGCATACTTACAGATAATGATGAAGAAACAGGCAAAATATTGTACATATTTAACAATAATTTAAATCACTACCAATTACCTGTAGGTGGGCAATTGCAATTTATTACAACCCCTGAGGGTGATGTTAAAATTTCAATAGGGAGAAATATTTATAGAATCAAGCACTCAAACATGATTTCTGGCACTGTATATACGGTTTCTGCTGGTGACTGCTTATATATTGAGGTCCCGGGATCATATGACAAGCTTATACCCTTTTTTATAGAATTAAGAATCAGATATTCAATAATAAATAACCAGTAAAACAAAAATGCCTAATGATATATTTGGCCACACAAGACATGAAGATCACAGTGATGAGATTCTGATGCTTGATGTCAGAGTCAAGAAATTAAGAAGTGATTTACAAGCTTTACAAACCACACTCAATGCCAGTCTTCAATTAGAAATTACAAATTTACAATCACAATGCATGGACCCTCTTCTTAAAATTGATTCTGAACTCAAAGTGCTGCTTCAGAAATATACTGACCTGGCAACATTGGATAATTTTCAAAGTTTAGAAGAAGCTGTAGCAGCTCTTCAAGCTAAATTTAAGACCCAGGCCACCAACTCCGAGCAATTGAAACAGCAATTGGAAGAGCAGATAAATAATGTCCAGACACAGCTCCAAACAATTGTCAAAAGCATAAAATCACAAGAAGATTTTGATCTAGTGATTTCCACTCTGAAAGAACAGATTCAGTCACTCCAGATACCTAATCTGGACCCTCTGCACAATGCCATAGCCGAGGTTAAAGAAAAAATTGAGACACTTGAAAATTTTATGAACAACTTGCCATCTTCTGATGCTTTGAATGCAATAACTCGGAGTGTTGCAAACATTAAGCTGCAACTTGAAACATACGAAGATTTTGGAAAAATTCAAAGTTCCATAACCCATCTTGAAGGTACAATAGCAGCAGTGCAAAGTGATTTGGCAAATGTACTAGAATCCAGATTGCCTGGGATTGTAGACACACTTGTCAGTGTCCAGCAACAGATCACAAAGCTTGAAAACCTCAACACTGAATCTGAACTATCTCATTTTCATCACTTGATCGATGATATCCAAACAAAGCTTGAAATTTTACAACAATCAACACCCTCTCAGGCAGATATAGCCCTGCTCCAAAATGCTATGCAAAATGTGGCTGATGCATCTGAATTAAACAATGTAAAATTGGCACTTGAATTTTTGCAGAATACAGTATCAAATCTTCCCACATCACAGGAACTTAAAAATATTAAGAGAGCAGTGAATAGGATATTGAAATCAGAAGATATCAAGAATATCCAGGCAGAGATCAAACAACTCACTCAGACAGTGGCCACTCTTCCAACCAATCAACATATTAATGAACTGCATGCTCTGTTTGAGGATATCAGAAGACAAGTCCATGATCTTACTGCTCAAAATTCAAAATTGGCAGTTGTTGAAAATTTGCAACAAATTGTAGCTAATATCAAGCAACAGCTAGGGACCATGGAATCCAATCAAGCAAATGCTCTGTCTGTTTTTGCCACCCAGCTTCAAGAGATTGTGCAACAATACAAGAGACTTGCTGTGGACATAAAGATCAAGCCAGGCCATGATGATGTTGTTAGGACCATCAATGAGCACCTTGAATCTGTAACAAGTAGATTGCTTACAGCAGAAAAGGAAATAACGGGCATAATCGAGAATCCAAAACATACAGTAATTCTTGAATTGTACAGCATCCCCAACAAAGAATATGATTCACCATTTACACCAGGCGGCAAAATATATATGCTGTCCCCTGCACAATTTTATTACCAGTTTTTTGTTGGAGGCACATTGAGACCAATCAAGATCAAATATTGGCATCAGCCACAGGCACACCACTACCCTACCTTATCAATAACAAATGCTGAGAACAAACCGAAAATCACCAGTGTAGAGTTAGAGGATTTTACAGACCCCAATACATTAGAAACAGCTTATACTGAAGATGATGGCTCTCTGGAATTTAAAATACAAATAGGGGACAAATTATATTTAGAAAATCCTGCAGTTTCAGCTGCTGAACACCCCATAGTTGCAATATTCTTGTTTACATATTATGTCTAGACAAATTATTGTTGATGAATTACACAGACAAGCCAGACATAATTATAAGAGACTCCCAGTAGTCACAAAGGGCATAGATGATTTATGGCAAAGCGACTTGATTGAAATGGCAACCGGACAGTTGAAAAACTTAGACAAAATCAACAAGGGCTACAAGTATCTACTCACTGTGATAGACACATTTTCAAAATTTGCATGGGCTGTGCCACTCAAATCCAAGACTGGAAAATGTGTTACAGAAGCCCTCAGGACAATCATCAATCATTCAGGAAGATCTCCGCGCTATTTGCAAACAGATAATGGCAAAGAATTTTATAACTCAGTGTTCCAACAATTTATTAAGAGCCAGGCAATAAAACATTACTCGAGTTACAGTGATCTCAAAGCCTCAATTGTAGAGAGATTCAACAGAACCTTAAAAAATCTTATGTATAAACAATTTACCCTCCAAGGTAATTATAAATGGCTTAATATTCTTCCAGAACTTCTACATAAATACAACAACTCGGTCCATTCCACAATCAACATGAAACCCTCTGAAGTAACTTCATCTGATGAGCAAAAATTGATCAGGACTGTTTATTATCCTAGATACCAGCCAACAACAAGAAGGGCCAAATACAGGGTGGGCGACCAAGTAAGAATCAGCAAATATAAGCACTTATTCAAGAGAGGCTTTACAAGAAACTGGAGTACTGAATTATTTACAGTGGTTCAAGTTAAACCCGGGACCCTTAACACATATATAATAAAAGATCACCGAGGAGAAATTCTCAAAGGCAGGTTCTATGAACAAGAACTCAGCAAAACTAAACAGCCTGACACATATCTTATAGAAAAAATCATCCGCAGGAAAGGCAACAAGTTATTTGTCAAATGGCTGGGTCATCCGGAAAACAGCTGGATCGATGCAGACAAAGTAATAATATGAGCACCTGGGATGTTATAAAAAGGCTGCCAGAACCTGAACAGCAGAATAAGAGAAATGGAGTGCTGCTGCCTGATAATATTAGATGTCTTATTGTTGGGCCATCTGCTTGTGGTAAAACTACACTAATGGTTGATAATTTTTTATTGGCACCCAACTGGTTAGACTGGAAAAACAGGCACTTGTATATCTTCTCTAAGAGCTTGGAACAATTAAAATATCAGCAGCTAATGAAGCTATATGATGGATTGGATATTGCCACTTTTGAACCAGATGTTAAGCCACTTGATGAATGTCTCGATAATTCTGTTGTTGTGTTTGATGACATTATACTGGATAATCAAAACAAGGTTAGAAATTTCTTTACACAGGGGCGACACAAAAACATTGATTGCTTCTACCTGGCACAGACTTTTTCTAAAATACCGAAGCAGCTGATCCGAGACAACAGCAATTTTATATGTGTGTTTCATCAAGATCATACCAACCTCAAACACATACATGATGAATATGTAGGTGGGGACTTGAGCTACAATGATTTTTCCAAGTTTTGCAGCAGGTGCTGGAACCAGGACAGTTATGGGTTTGTCACAATTGATATGACAAGAACACCTAATACTGGCAAATACAGAAATAAAATCAACGATTTTCTAGACGTTGAGACATAAATAAACAACCATGAAACGACCAGTCATTGATGATCTTAAGTTAAGAGATTATCTTGTAAAAAGATTTAAGGGATGGAAATCAGAGAACCGTGGAATTTATGAAAAACACAAACAAACAGAACAGCCTGTCATTGATGCTATTAATAATTTAGGTAAGAATATCAAAACTGTTACAGAGCAAAATCAAGATTTGATCACAGAGCTTGTGCCTGTAGCTGCAAGGAACATATTAGATTATCCATTCACCCCACTTTCCAGTATTCATACACCTAGTCCTGTTGCTCCTAGAAGAATTGAAGCTACTCAGGATCCTATTGAATTGGGTCTTCTTGCACAAAAATATTTAACCACACCTAAAGACAACAAAGATGAGGTGTTTGGCTTATATGCTGACACAGAGCTTGATGGTAGCATCATACATAGAATTGGCAATTTCAGAGTAACATTTATGGGGGATGATCTGATTGTTTATTCAGAATCTCGTCTCGGAGAAAAAGGTGGTTTTGTTAAATATCCCGGCACGCCTGGATTGTGGGAACTGATAACTAGGAAAAGGCCTGGCAGCTATACAGATCAAGATTATGAACATTACAAAGAAATATTAATAAAATCAGATGCTCTATACCAGAACAATGATCCCACACAAAAAAGAGTCAAGTCTAGCAGTGGAGCAAAATACAATAATTTAATCAAGCCCATATGGTCACAGATCAAGACTGGCAGTGGGATCAAACAATACAACACCCTGCCTAAAGAATTTGTGTGGGTTGATGATGTCAGGAAACTTATAGATAGGTTGCTGGTGATAGCTGGGGAGGAAAATGCAGGGAACCACAATTTTTACAATGAAAAGGTTGGAATTATGGACATGATAAGCACCAAATTGTCTAATTTTATAGTGAATGACCCTAAGGGCATTGGATATCTCATAAAAATTATTAATACTCTACCACCTAAATTTTGGAATGTTTCTGAGGGTCGGGGGTTGGTTAATGACATTATAAACAAGCTGCCATTTGAACTACACATTCCAGGCTATCAGTATTGTGGTCCCGGTACAAAATTGGACCATAGATTAAACAGAGGTGACCCTGGTGTTAATCCTTTAGATGCTGCTTGCAGAGACCATGACATAGCATACAACACACATACTGATCTTGACAAGAGACATGTTGCAGACAAGAAATTAGAAGAGGCTGCATTTGGTAGATTTGTAAGCAAAGATGCTTCTTTGAGTGAAAAAATAGCAGCATTGGGGACCACCATAGCTATGAGCACCAAACAAAAACTGGGGTGGGGGCTGTGAACATGTATATAATAAACCTACAATGAAGGCCAAGGGTGTTATGTATCAAATACCTTATGCAGGTCTCAAATCTCTTAAAACTATTGACAGTCTTTTGACCAAAAAGCAGCGCAAGAAAAAAAGCTCTTGTCTTGCAAAGGGACATGGTATGAAATTGTTGCTTAGTACCCCCCAATTAAAAAAATTACAGCAATCTAGGAAAAAATTTCATACAGGGGGTTTCATATTTACTATCCCTGCCATCTTAGCTGCTCTCGGGGCTGTTGGGAGCTTGGCTGGGGGATCAGCTGCCATAGCAAAAACAGTAATAGATGCCAAGAAGAATAGGGCAGAATTAGATGAGCAGAGGCGCCATAACCTGGCCATGGAGAAAAAAGGCAAAGGTGTTAAGAGAGCCATGAATAAGTTTAAAAAAAACAAGAGCCGCTTACAAACCAAGATATTGAAGCTTTAATCAAGCCACTGGGCATCAAACATTTTAGAGGTGTGTACATGTCTGATTCTTTACCGGAACAACCACTCAACAAAGAGTGTGGCATTGTTAATTTGGATGAGTACAAAAATCAGGGCACTCACTGGATCTGTTATCTTAAATATTTAAACAATGAGGCATTTGTTTTTGATTCATTTGGAGGTGTTCCTCCTGAAAATTTAATAAAATATTTAAAATCACCCAATCTTTATTACAATAATGCCCGTGTTCAAAACTTCAAAGATGTTAATTGCGGACATTTGTGTTTATCCGTTCTCAGATATATGTCTCAAATAAATAAACCATCAATTGAAAATTTTCAAAAGGCCCTGTGGTATCTGAAACATCATGGGGGTATTCCATCTCACCAGCCAAAATTCAATATTGAAACTCAAATTGCATGATGACATAGTGTATCCCAAAACAATAGCTCTCAGAGCATTTTACGGCATGTACCTGATCCCAAATATTACGCACCACAACAACACAATTGCAGTAGGGGATCAAAAAATTGTCATCACTCCAGGGCAGTATAATCTGTCCACTCTAAATGCTCAATTACCCAGAGGTGTAGTTTTAACTCAAAATTCTGTCACTCACAGAGTAGAGATTGTATCTGCTACGGAGACAGTGCATCTGGGTACTATAGGAGAGCTGCTAGGCTTTGAGAACAACACAAAACTTGAAGCAGGCATCAAACACACTGCTATGAATATACCTAAATTCTTAGCCATAGAGACTCTGAATATTCACTGTAATGTGGCCGAGGGTATGATCACCAAATCAAATGGCATAGGCACTCACAAACAAACCGGCATCATTGCAACATTCAAACCTAATTCCGAATTTATGGAGCCAATCATCTACAATCCATCCCCAACATTATATTTTCCTGTGTGCCATAATAGAATAGATTACATTGAGTTGATGGTCACTAATGAAAAAGAAGAATTAGTTGATTTTGCTGGAGCCACAACAACTGCAATCATAGAGATTAACATTTAAATAAAAATACATACAATGGAAAATATTGAGAGTTATGAGCTACAATCATTCCCCCCAAACAGGAGGACATTTGCAAATTTAAATCAACCCAACACAGAGATTGAGGTTGATCTTGATGTAGGGGACGGCTTTATACACCCCCACAGAGCAGATCTATACATCAAATTTGATGTCGTAAAGCTCGATGGAACAGATTATCCGGCAAATACAAATATAAGACTGGTGGACAATTTTGTGCCGCATCTGTTCTCTGAAATTGAGATCAGAAAGCATGGCGTTGTTATAAACAGAATAGATTATCCCGGCATTACCTCCACGGCTTTGGCCACTCTAAAATTATCCAAAACCGAGGCTTCATACTACAAAATCGGTGGATTTGAGGCTGGTGATAAAATATTATCTAAAAACCACACAGTGCTGTTCCCTATGCGCCTGTTGCCAGGATTCTTCTCGGATTACAAAGATATTATGTGGAAGGGTGGTTTAAGAATCACATTTAGAAGAGCTGCAAATGATAACAATGCTTTGATGAGGTACAGCACATTAAACCCTACAGGGGAAGCTCTGCCTAATACCCTACCTGATGCAGGCAAATGCATTATTCAGACTATGGAGCTAAGAATCCCGGTTGTTGAATATGAGGCCAGTTATGCTCTTAAATACAAAGCAGATATAATAAAAAATCCACAGATTCCTCTGCAATTTTATACATATCAATGTGTACAGAAGCCCGCATCTGGCACCTATTATGAGTTTGATGCTACAAATTCATTCTCCAGTATTCAATATGACATGCCTGATTTTGTAGTGGTATTGTTTCAGACTGGAAGACACAATAATCAGGAAAAAAATTCAAGTAGATTTGATAACTGCAACATCAAGAACATATATCTTAAAAATGGCAGAAATGAGGTATTCCCCAGAGAAAATTACAATTTAGACATGTCCAAGGATGATTTTCTCAAATTATATGAGGCATTTTCGGCTTTCAAAAGAGTCACTACTGGCAGTACTGATATGTACTACACTCCAGATGAATTCAAAACACGGAGACCCATGTTTGTAATCAACACTTCAAAAAGAAAACAAGTTGTGGTGAATGACAGAACAAACATTAAAATTATCTGTGAATTCCATGAGGCTTTACCTGAAGACACCATTTGTAGTGTCATTCTCATAGGTGAAAAATCTTATGTTTATGATGTAAGAAATGAGAGAGTCACGGAGCAGTTCTAGAAGATATTTGTTCTATTATCCTGTTGTACAACACACAAACCTCAACTGTATTATCAGCTAGCAGTGAATATCTTATGTGTGGGCAGTTGTATATATTTCAATCTTTTATGAGGACTCGAACCCGGAGCCCCTTGTTTACAAGACAACAATATTAACATTTTGCCATCAGGAGAGGCTTTACATTTTATCAGGACTCAAACCCGAGCCTTTTGCTTACAAAGCAACAATATTAACATTTTGCCATCAGGAGAGGCTTCACATTTTATCAGGACTCAAACCCAGAGGCCTCCTGATTGCAAGGCAATAAAAACCATAGGGCTATGCACCACACTCCACTGGGCCTCAGAACCCAGTAACTATAAGCTTTATATTAATATACATGGCAGAATCAATCTGAGCTACACTAAAATTCAATTCCTGGGATTTTGACAGAAAAACACACTATAAGCAATAAGATCATATGGGAACTTGGCATAATTTTAAGTATAAGCAAATCTGTCTGAGAGGCTTTCACCCTTTCTACACTAGAATTCAAAATTCTTAAAATTAAGAGCATATCACACTGGAAGAATTGGGGTATAGGCCCCTCTTGGCATTGTCTTAAGTATAGGTAAATCTATCTGTTGAGCCCTCGCCTTTTCTATACTAGAAATTCAGAATTTCTTAAAAATCAGAGCATATCACACCTGAAGAATTGGGGTATAGGCCTCTCTTGGCTTTGTTTTAAGTGTAAGCAAATCTGATTGTTCAATCAAATAGCCTCGCCTTTTCTACACTTAAAAGTTGCGCTGTCCGTACCGTAAACCCCACTACTTTCTCGTTTCAGGTGGAAAAAGGCGCAATTCATGTTCTATCCAAATCAAGGCAACTACAAAAAACATTTGATATTCTGTGATTTTTTCACTTTTTTGGATCTATTATGAGAATTCCCTGACATTTTTCATGATGTCTTCACACATGTGTTTACGTTCCTGATTTATGCATTCTTTCCAGGACAAAAAACTGTTTTTGTAGTTACAGATTCAATGTAAAGAAAATTGTAAGCTTAATTGCAACCCTACTATAATAATAATAATAAATAAATAAATGCAAACCCTTCCTATTTTTAGACTAAATTAATATGTAATTAATTGTATTTCTTTTTTTCCAATTAATGCACGTCGTACACTCGTACTAACATTCTCCCCCTTAGAATCTAAATTCCAACTCTGTTCTTCTGTATAATCATTTAAATTTAATTTACTGACTCTCATAAAAAGAAGTTTTGGCCTTTTCTACAATCAAATGAACGATGTTTATTTCCAGTGAGGAGCGGTCAGTTTTGGCTATTTTTCTCCCGATTTACCATACAATCCATCTCCACGATAGATGTCTAAAATGGGGATATATATTCCTCAGGTTTGCAACACTGCGCGCAACGTGGAAATCGCCAACTATCGATCAACTGTGAATCGCCTGACTGTGACGTCACGATGATGCTGTCTCAGGTGAGGTCTTATTGAGCGTCACGTGACTACTAGTCGTGACCGTCTGGCAGCTACCAACCATAGCAAAAAGTAACTGAAGGAATAATGCTGTCGGAAGACGATGAAATTCATGAACTTGCAACGAGCGAATTTTCTGGCTGGTCTGGTTGTTGTTTACGTACGCTGAACAGTTTGCCAACTTACGTAAGTCGATTAATTCTTTTGCCTGATCTGTCGGCTTCCGTGGCGAGTGTAACGCGTTACGAAACAGAAGTCCCAAGTTCGAACCCTGTTTACGGCATGGGTTTAGAATTGTGTTCGTTCCATATTCCAGTTCATCATTCATCTCATCTTCGCGATTAACCCACGAAGTATGAAAGCTACTCACGAAACAGCAAAATCCGACCGCCGTTGCAGAATGGTTAGCACTGACCGCTTAGTATTCCCGGTAATTTCATCACTCGTCCTCATGTACGCAATTAGCCTAGAAAGACAGAAAAGCGAAGTAAAATAAACAAAACCAATCAAAGCAACAGCAAAAGAAAACAAGATAGAATTGACGTGGAAACAGGCGTAGCTACGGGATGTGCCGGATGTGCCTAGGCATACCCTAATGGGCTGCTTTATCAAAGAGAATGAAATAAGAGAGAAAATGAGCGGCAGTTTGTAAGAAGTTGAAAATGTCATTACTTGGTACAAACGTGTGCATTATCGCTGATGAAACGGGTGTCTATAGATTTTCGATTTTTTGATGTCATTGGAGAAAGAAGATATTTACTGCATTCTACTCTGTACTGCAGCGTCTTTCTTCTATACCTGTCACAAGCTGCACGTGTGAGAGAACTTTCTCCAAGCTTACCCAAGTTAAAACTAAATTAGGAGCAACTCGGAAGCAGGATAGATTGGAAGCCCTGCTGTTGCTATTTGTGGAACAGGAAAAAGCTTCGTCTATTGATGTAAATGAAGTTATTCATGAGTTTAAGAACATTGTACCTTTTGACAGACGTCTCTTGTTATAGATGACGTGTATTTTGATGTATTTGTTTGTAACATTTATGAACATTTTGTGTGTGTGTAATTTCTATGAAATTTGATTTTTTTCTATTACATATATTCAGAAGTTTTCAACACTGTCATTTAGTGAATTTATATTCCTTTACAAGCATCAGTGCAGTTAAAGAGCCAAGTGATTGTGTTGCAAAATATGCTATTAAAAAGGTACAAGAACTCATTTTTTTCCTTTGTGCACACCCAAATATAAAGTTCTAGCTACGCCTATGGTTGGAAAGTCATCGTGTTCAACACCTTTGTGAACCTAAAATTGAAATGACATACACAGAAAATGTATCATATCAAATATACGCGTAAGTAAGTATTGTGTGTGAGTGTTTAAAAAACAAAGTTACCAATCAACATAATACAACAGAATCACAATTTAAGAACGAGATAATGAAGTGGGCCTACCTGCAACATCATTGTTTCGATTCAATTAAGGAATACCTAAACATGTAAAGTTGTGTAATTCTGCATGTATTTTAATTGCTAATATTAATGTACATTATATTCTGAAGCATAAGACATAACATAATTTAAAAGGTTCTCTGTTAGTACAGGCACACGCTATAATAACCAAAGTGTTTATATTTTCTTGTAAAACATAAAAATGAAAGATATGTAATTTTACGCGATACTTTTAATGTACGTACAGGGTGAGCCAAGAGTCCCATTACTCCCTATTTATTTTATTTTTCATATTGATGTATAATATTCATGGTCCAGTATAGTATAACATGACAGACAACTTATTCCAGAGTGTCTATGTGTACGCCATCATTTTCATAACAGAGAATTATTCTATTCGCCTTATAGTACGTGATGAAGTGGGCTCCAATGTCTGCCACATCCCTGTTTGGTCCATATTTCTTTGAAGGTGCTGTAAACCAAATTAACAATGTCACCAGCAGGATGGTGCACCAGCACATTATGCTATTGCCGTATGAGAATATCTCAATTAAGGGTTTGGAAATAAATGGATTGAAAGAGGTTCTGAACAATTGTCACTTGTCAGCACCTCTGAAGTGGCCACCCAGAAGTCCGGATCTGTCTGCCATCGTGTGATAATGCAATGTGGGTCAGGGGCGTGATGCTGATCACATCACCCCGACTCACGACCGGATCAAGAAAGTGTGGGGCGTTACCCCCACACCTCCTATACGCCTTCATGGCGTGGTGCTATGCACAGGGGAACACTTTACCTTTTTTATGATTGATTGATTGATTTAGTTTATTATACTTCACTTTTCTGCTCCATTGGCTAATCGCGAAGATGAGGTTAAATGGTGGTGAGATAGGATTGATGAAGGGGCAATCATAGGGTGATCAGATATTTGTTGACCAAAAAGAGTATAGTCTATAGGTTGAAGGTGCGCATGCACAAAACATAAAAGAAAACGAAAATAAGTGTGGCTATTTGTTATTGCTTCTATTATAACCCCTATAAAATAGGCTCTAGAGATTCAAATTACTTATGGGTCTAATGTAATTAGCTAATTACAAATACTTACTCATCAATGGACACCATCATTCATACTTCTGGGATGATTTTGCGTTCTTGAGTATGATTAGATCGTACTTTATTGCCAGTCCAAACTCTTTACAGGTCATATCCACATTGAATTTCACTTTCATTACTTGTTCGAGTGTTGACACCAGGAGTGTACATTTTCCTCTCGCCAATAAGATTTCATAACACTGAACAGTCTTTCACAATCAACATTTGTACCAGGCAGAGTAAACAAGAATTTTATAATCACTTTTAAATTTGACTCAGCCTGTACTGACCTCCACTTACCCATCATTGTTTCTTTTCTTTCTGTGGATTTTAACGCATTTTTACGCGTAAAATAACGAATGAAATTAAATAGCAACAAAAATAGTATATTAGAGGATTTTTGCAAATTGAAAAGAGTATAGAGTATATGAACCTCTAAAAGAGTATAATACTCTTAAAAAGAGTATGCCTAGTCACCCTAGGCAATCACAAACATATAGGGACGACAATACGAGCTCCACATATGATTGGCTGAGAGTCCAAGAGCCAGGGACTCGCTAGTCAGCCATAGGCAGTCCAGGATGCATTAATAGATAATGCAGGTCTAATTCTTTTGTTAAATACAGCTTCAGTTTTCATCTTAACTGGCCTTTTGGTAGGGGGTTTTCATGAAAGAAATATTTATTTCCTTAATTACTAATTTGTAATTTCCAAGTTTACTAAAGTAGGAGTCGAATAAACAAAGATTAAGAAAAATGAAAAAAAAAAAGGGCCAGGAAAAATCCCGAAAGAGTCAAGAATATTAGATTTGTTATTTTGGTTGACACCCTGTTTAGTTAGCGACTTTGAGTGGATTTATACGATGATTTAGTGATTTCTGCGTTCCACCTGTTGGCAACACTGCAGACAGAATGAATCACGTTTCTCTGGCGGGCATTCCTGGAGTTGCCGCGTTGTCGACATTCTGCGGAAGTTAAAAAGAAGAGAAAGTTGCATTATTTTTGCCCACCCGACGACAACGTGGTCGTAGCGTGAGCCGGAGGTGGCGCGATTAGCGACTGCACTTGGCTGATCGGCGTGACCTTGAAATCTCTCACCGTGTGCTTCGAATGGGTGAATTATGATCCTCTTGATCTTATCGGAACATAATAAGGGGGGTGGAACTTGTCCCATTTCTCTCGCACCGAGACGTAGGCTTTGATGTTATAAATTGAGGATAGGTTTTATCGTCATTTGCGGCACACTTTGACAAAAGACTGCCTGAAAGCCTCACCTTAACAAAGCAGAAAAGCAAAAATGTTATTGTCTTTCCACACAGGCGTAACTTGTCCGGGGCAAGGGAGGCACTCGCCCCTCCGCCCCCATAAAGTTTCAGATTTATTACAATTGACAAGTTAAGGGTATTTTTTATTTATTTGGTTTTTTTACTTCGCATTTCTGCAAGTTTTGGCTAATCGCGAAGATGAGGATGAATTGAATTATTGCTTATGCCCACTTTATGCGCAGATAGGCTAATTGGGACTGGACCCAGTTCAAAGTAGGATCCGGCCGAACCCTGTTGCTGAGTGGTTAGCACATCGCGCTGCGACGTCAGGGGTCTCGGGTTCGAATCCCGCTCGGGCTTGGTTGTTTGTGAATGTCCATTCATCAGTTTCATCATTTCATCACTCATCCCCAACTTCGCAAATTAGCCAAGAGGTACAAAACCCGAAGTAAAATAAAATCAATCAATCAATCAATCCAAGTAGGTTCCGAACCACTGTGCAATGTGCCTCCACTTAGTATTGAACCAGGAACCCCTTGATTACAAGGCGACGGCGTTAGTTACCAATATGATGAAAAATGAAAGCAGGGACGCTCACAAAGAACACCCATGCCCAGAGTGTGATTCGAACCCTGGACCCCTGGCGACGTAGCGCAAAATGCTAACCACTCCGTTGCTCAAGTGAATTTTTGTTAACCTCCTAGTAAATGAGGTGCAAGGTAATAAAGAGCAATAGAACCTCTCCGAAGGCGCAGTGGTAGGTAGCGTCATCACCATGTAATCAAGGGGTCCCGGGTTCGATACCAGGTGGAGGCACATAGTGGTTCGGATCCCACTTTAAATTGTAGGTCCAGTCCCGATTAGCCTTTCTGTGCATAAAGTGGACTTAAAACAACAATTCAACATAAAGAAGAGTAATATTGTAAAATTGTAACAATTATTTAGCAAAATGCTCCTGGACGCTATTTTTAAGCAATGCAAAACTTTTTCGGTTGGTTGCTTGCTTGGTTGGTTACTTGGTTGGTTGGTTGGTTGGTTGCTTGCTTGGTTAGTTGCTTGGTTGGTTGCTTGGTTGAATTGAATTGGTGTTTTAAGTCCACTTTATGCACAGTAAGGATAATCGGGACTGGACCTACAGTTTAAAGTGGGATCCGAACCACTATGAGCCTCCACCGGGTATCGAACCCTGGACCCCTTGATTACAAAGCGACGACGCTACCACTGCGCCATCGGGAAGGCCTCCAAAACTTTCTCGATTCTGCCCCCTCAAAGCTACGCTCATGCCAACACCACTCCGTAACAAACCCCCATAATTTCCTCAATACCTCTTTAATTTTTGCATGGGTTCAATTTATGGTTATTTTGGCACAAAATTTAATCACCTTTCAGATCAAAGCGGCAGGCGACAAACGACATGTGTTTCACACCGAAGTGACAAAACATACTGGCCCTTCAAGTGTATACTAGGCATGCGCGATCGCGACTAACATAATCGAGGTGACACAATGCCCGCTATTAAAAAACAAAACAAAAACGGCCCATTCCAAGCGAAACAAAAGCAACACCAGTCCGAATGTTTTGTTTCTGAGAGTTCGTTTCCAAGTGACACTCGTCTGAAAGCCTACTTTACCCACATATGCCTTTATCATTTTTTGTGGCATATTTTGGATATTTGTGAAGTATACCATCCATTAGGGTCCCTGATTGATTATTATAAGTTTTTGGATTTTATTTTCAAATCTCATTGGCTAGATATGGGCTTGGGTCGAAAACGACCCGGGAGGCAAATGTGCTAGCAATAAACCAATAAGCTCTACATTAATATATTTATTGCTTTTTTTTCGTGAAAATGACATCGTAAACACTATTCAGATCATAATAATTGTTATTTTATAAAATTATTAATAATTGTAACATATTTGCAATATTTTTACTCATAATTATATTAATAAAATTAAAATACAGAATTAATATTAATAGAGTTTATGCTATTTCACTTGCAATTCCGGTCCTTATTGTAATACTTTTACAATACTATTACACTGACCAGCATACATTTTGGTGCTTCAAATGTTAGACCTGTTTCTGGGTGTATTTGAACTGCTGATTCCAAAAATGGTACCAGTTTTCCCCTATCAGCTCTAGTTTTTTTTTTAGATATAGTACATATGTCATATGTCACTCTTCGTTCTGCTCGCCCATAATCAATATATAAAAAAAATCAGAATATTTTAATGTGTTTTTGTATTTTAAGCATAAAGAAAACACATTTGAAATTAAAAGAAAAATGTACTACCTGAAAATCTACTTATTTCATACCAAAAGCACAGATTTATGACGTAAATTTTCCAGTCATTCGACACACAAGAAGCTCCTTTTGTAAGGCTTCCGAGAGGGAGATCTGCCAGGGTAATCCCACATAAGATTCCAACAATAGTCTTCCATCATGTCTGCATCTCATCTTCCTTGGTATCTGGCTTCCATTGTTTTTATGTCCTGGTGAAATCTTCCACCCTGCTCTTCGCTTAAGTCAGCAAGGTTCCCTGGAAAGCGATCTAAGTGGCTGTGCAGATAATGGAGTTTAACACTCATGTTACAGCCAAGTCTGTTGAAATGAAAGAGCATATCCTGTACTAATTGCATGTAGTTGACTGTCTTATTGTTGCCAAGAAAGTTTTTCACAAGAACAAATTAAGAGCAGGCGCATGATTCGATTTCATTCATTGATGATATGAAATGTGGGTCATTCTTAACCATCTTCATGTCAAATCAACCATTGATGTTCTTGCTACTTTATCTTTTCCAAGACTAAAGAGATAGTCTTGTACTTTTCTTTCATCCTGATGGAGTGTCCGATTGGAATAGAACCATGTTTTTTTGCCGTTAATTAAAAGAACATTTTTCAAACTACGTTTTGAACTGTCGATGAGAAGACGCCTGTCACTTGGGTTATATTCTCAAAGACCCATTTTCTTCAGAAGGCCTCCGATGTCATTGCAGAATACTAAGTTGTTGTCTTCGGTAACGAATGGCAACGAATCTTTTTCTCTCGTTCGATAAGATGTAATTTTTACTCCAGGCTGAAGTACTTTCTTTTCCTTTAGTCTGGAGGCAAGCAATTCCGAAGACTCCTTGGAAAGATTTAAGTCCATGATCCAGTGGCGGTCCCTCCATGGAACAGAGGGAACAGGCTGTTCCCTTCTACTTATCGCCCTTTTTAGCTATTTAAATTATCTATAATAACATAATAAGAACACTTCTTTCTTCCGAAATCAACACGCCGAAGAAAACTTTCACCGTGACTGGACGTTTGTTTACTTCACCTACCCTCGTCGTTCCACCCTCTAGTGCCTGACGCCGAGTATTTCCGACCACGCTCGAAGGTAAACGATCCTCATGGAACCACTTCCCACCGCGGAAGCTGAACTCTGAAGCTGTTCCCTACGAGAGACATAGCGAATTAGTTTTCCTTCGAGTTTTTGCTATGTGCTAAAGCTTAATTGCGTCGTAGTGATAGTTTTGAGTGTAGTAAATCCATAGTTTCCTAATCTCATTGCAGAATTGCGTCTGCCAGTCATAACGAACTGGAAAAATCTTCTAGAGTCTAAGCGTCTGCTAAATGCCTTTGCTAAACGCTGCGAAATAGCTTCCGAGCGAACAGCTCGCATCCACCTGTTCCACCAGCAAGACAAGCGCAGCGCAGGACAAGAAAGCGAATGTTGCGAATGTTGTATATTCGACCGGATGAAGACGAAAGCTTTTAGTACATTGAACTTTACAGAAAAGACAGCAGACATACACCTATGCTAACCTAATTAGAAACTGAAACGAAATCGTACACAAGGCATTTTCAAACAAGTTACTACAACTCTGTAAAATGATTAACTGGATACTCTTCCAGTGGCAAATTTTTGTTGTCCTTGTTTGTATCCCAAGAGGGAGTTTGGAACAGTTCGGGTTTTGTCACAATTTCTACAAATCTAGCGGACGTCATGAAAAAACTAGGCCATCTGATTGCCATTATTGCATTAAGGACGTTTGAATTACAATGCTCAAGTCTAGAAAAAAAATGTCAACTTAATCTACAAATGGAGAGATGAAACCGGTTTCGACAAAACATTTTTTTTTCTGATCAATCATAAATTGCTTTTATTAATTTTTCCTTTGTTGCACATCATCAAAGGAAATATTTGTTTTTAATGTTTTCTTTACATTATATCATATTTGCTTTAACATTGGTATTTTCATAATTTTAACGTGCTTCATGTATGTCACTTCTGAAAATTTTTAACATATGTTTCGTATGTTTATTTAGTTCATTTCAACAAGGGTTGAATTTTACTTGGTTTACTGTATTATATTACGACAGGTATGGGAGGGGAGGGGGCAAGTGCAGGTCACCTGTTCCCCTGCCTGATTTAGCACCGCACGCTACTGCCATGATCATATTACTCAATTCATTCTGGTCAAAACGTTGACTATGTGAAGTTGTTTGGAAATCACTGTCACTGCACCCACTTTTTTTTTTACCTTGTGCGATATCAGACGATATCAGACATGCAAGAGAGCCGTGGTAGTTCACGGAAAGGTGGGAGTGCGAAACAGGTCTCCTGGCTGAAGGCAGATCAAGGTAAGACCACTTGAAGTGATTATTTCGATTGCTGCCTATGATATTAACAAACAAACAAACACACAAAAAACAGGCATCGAAATGTTTTTTCTGTTTCCTCCACACCATTGGTTCTCCAAATATCAGGCAGATTCTCATTCCATTTGTCCTCTGGCGCGAATGCTCCGTACAAGTTTTGCATACAATTTGAGCGCCCATGGCTTATCCTGATCTCCAAGCTTGGCACCAAAATAACCTACATATGCTGTTTTTACGAACTCGAAAATAGCTTTCCTACTTGCTTTCAGTGTGTACTCGCCACAAATATAACAAAATACGTCGGGATGATTCAAGCAACTCCGCCTTGAAGTAGCCATAACATGCGACGTTCCTGCCTGCGTGCTACAAATTGCACGCTACACACTACACCAGTAGGCGATGCAAAAGTGTACCCATGTACGCTAGCTTGTAACCAGCCGTAGACATGTACTCTAAGTATCTTAGGGCTTGCGGGATTTAGTAAGGAAAGGAAAATATAACTGAATGCGTAAGCCTCGCAGGGCTAGTGTTGCTCACGAGACGAGACTTTTGCCTGTCTCGTCTCGTGGAAATGCTGTGAAATGCTGTCTCGTCTCGAAAATATTCGTTTCTCTCGGGACAATCAATCTCGTTTCGTCTCGAATTTTTAAAAGCCTGTCCCGTCTCGTCCCGTGGGCAACACTACGCAGGGCATTTAGCATGCTTTCTTTAACCCTTGTGTTACAATAAACTATGCACAACAATGTATGTTTCATGCTTAAAACAATGCACTCAAAATTAGATAAAAAGATAAATCAAAAGTGTAAGCCTCGCAGGGGCATTTCGCAAGCATTATTAATTATACATTAAAGAATATGGCGATCACGCAGGATCGTTTAATGTGGTGACCACGCAGGGTTGTTACAAACATCTACGGTGTTCGATCCGCAAAAATGAAATGATATGAGTGGGAATAGTTGCGAAACAAAGGTCAATTACATTTTAAAAATGTGGGTAATTTAAATACAATAATTGCCAAGTCAAATAAGAAAGCTTGTCATGACGTCCCAGTTCTGCAGAAGAAATCTCTTTTAAAGAGCGGACTAAAATTGTATACATTCATATATATCATATCCATATCTCAGAAACTAGAGCTGAAGCAGTCAACCCAATGCAATTTTCGGAATCAGCACACCCCAAAACCCCAGGAACAGGCCTAAAAACTAAGGCACCAATTTTTTTTTTGTTGGGCAGTGTTATTTATGTTACAATATTTCATAATACTAAACTCCCTCCCTCAATACGAACTTGCATCCTGTAGATTGAAATTTCTGGATAAAACCCTGTTTCCTTATCTCTGCTTTACTGTATCATACCATCTTCATCTCTCTTTCCTCCTATGTTCGTGATGCTCTGTTATATTCCTCTCTTTCTCTTTTCTCCATACTTTTTCTCTATCTTTCCGTTTCCTTCCTTCCTTCTTTCTCTCTTCCTATCTATTTTTACATCTTTAACTTCTTCTCTGTCTCTTTTCCTCTGTTTTGTACCCAGACATTCCTGTGCTCTGATTCTGTATCCTCATCTTCCTTGCCTTGTTCTTCTTTTCTTCTTCTTCCTCTTCCGTGCTTGTTTTTTACTTTCTTCTCCCTTCCTGTTTCTCCCACTGTCTTCTGTCTTTAACCCTTTCCTATATCTTGCTCATACTCTGTATTCCTCTGTTTTTGTACCCAGACATTCCTGTGCTCTGATTCTGTATCCTCGTCTTCCTGGCCTTCTTTTCTTTTTCTTCCTCTTTCCCCCTTGTTTTTAACCTTCTTCTCCCTTCCTCCCTTGTTTTTCACTTTCATCTCCATTCCTGTTTCTCCCTCTGTCTTCTGTCTTTTACCCTTTTCTACCTCTTTCTCATACTCTCTCTTTTCCTCATTTTTGTACACACATCTTCCTGATCTATTTCTTTCCTGGGCAAATTCTGTTACCGTTTCTGGATACCTCTCTTCCGCATTTAAAACAAAGGGCTGCGTTGTTGCAGTCTGTCGAGGCTCTGGCGTCTGAACTCACAGCCGTAATAATCCTCTGTGGAGCTTCTGTTGCGTCCTGTCCATGTCATGATCCATTCACCACCTTCATCTTATCACCTTAATACTAGGGTTGAGCCGATACCATTGATTGATTGATTTAGTTTATTTTACTTCGCGTTTTGTGCCTCTTGGCTAATTTGCGAAGATGGGGATGAGTGATGAAATGATGAAATTGATGAATGGACATTCACAAACAACCAAGCCCGACCGGGATTCGAACCCGAGACCCTTGGCGTCGCAGCGCGATGTGCTAACCACTCGGCCACAGGGTCGGGCTGACCCCATACCACTTTGAACCGATAACGATACTTGGAAATTGCAATAAATAAAAATTGTTCAAAATATTAATCAATATTGATGTGTAAATATTCTTCTCCAATTATATGTATCAATTTACCAAGGAATTTGCTTTAGAATTTTCAAGAATTTCATCATAATATTAAAATAAATGCTATGTAATAACAAACTATAATTTTTCGTATAAAATATAAAGAAAGTTTGAATTTTGCATAATTTCCAGGAGAATCACACTCCGCGAAAATGTCGCGGCACTTCTGCGGACCCCGTAAAAGGTCAGAATGCCGGATAAGTATCGGCTGGTATCGGCAGATGAATTTCAACCGATACTTTCCGATACCGATACCACTGGTATCGGCCGATACCAATATATCGGCATCTGTATCGGCTCAGCCACGCGATTAGCCAAAAGTGGCAGAGAAGCGAAGTAAAATAAGACAAATGAATCAAGTCTCTTTCCTCTCTCTCTCTCTGATTTCAAATTTCGTTTCACACTTTTAATTTTTCGCAACCGGCTTCTTACAGCCCTTGTTTTAACATTTAAAGTGAGCATTTTATATAAGGGGTTCCTCGTTGTGACTATCTTCTACATTCACAAATAACTAATATTTACCTTATTTATATTGTGTACAAGTTTATGAAATTAACAGGGTACCATTGAAATTAAGAACGCTGTATCAATGTCGATATTATTTTTAAGTTGTTGATTTCGATTCGTTGCTGTTATATGTAAGAGGCTTGATTAAAAAATGTCTTGTATTAAAAATCGCAAATGAGTTTGTATCGAATGATTTAAAGTGAAATAATATTTAGGAAGTTGAGTTGTGTTGTTTAAATCTTGCAACGTAAGTATAATAACATTATGGAAACCAGTTGAGCGCTGAGGACTTGCTATTTAATTTTAAAATTGTGTTAAAGTCTGATCATCCTTCGCGTACAATATATATTCAGTGTTAGTATTGGTGGACCGTATACACCGAAGGATGTAAAATGGCCATATATATGCCGACGCACTCAAAAATTTAAATTAATTCAATCAATCAATACTTAAATTCGTAACAACTTCATTTTTCTTGCCCCGGAACGGAGAATGTTCCTGTAATGCATGTGGCGCTTAAAATACGTTCTTATAACCTGTTACGAAAGTGCAATTATTTTATGATCAAAGAAAGCACATTTTGGGAAGAGCCAATTCTAAAAGTGTGGACCAATCAAGCAAAGAAATGTTTACAAGAACAAAGTTGCTTGAAATTAGGAAAACTCTCAAACTAGATCTCACTCGATTCTATTTAACATTTAAACCAGGGTTCTTAAAGGTTCAGGAATGAATTTTAAATAAAATCAATTCCGGTCCAGGAGAGAAAATCGGCAAGCGTAAATGGGTTCTGGACCGAAAAGAATATATTTATATGTAAAGTATTTCAATTCGGTCTCGGAACCTTTTTTCTGAATGAATTTAAATTCGGTCCAGGAACCTTTTTCTCAATGAAACAATACGGAACTTGGACCGAATTTAAATTGTGCGAGAAAGATGATTCCGGTCCTCCAGCGTAACCCAATAGAACCCATTAGAATTTATGTGTTCCTAGACCTTTAACAACCTTGATTTAAACTAAGTGTCTCAGGATAATAATATAAATGTTTTCATTAAAGTAATTATATTAAACTAAATTAAAATAATATTATTAATTAAAATATGCAAATTAATTAATATTGTATTGATATTATTACATGAATGGGCATGGACGTCCACAGGATTTTTTTTTCCAGGGAGGGGCAAGCAAGGTATTTTTTCCAGGGGGGCAAAGGACACATATTTTCCTCCAAAATAGTGATGCCCTCTCAAAAAAACACTATTCCTTCAACGAATTTATAATAATTAACATAAATTACTGTGATTGAAATGAAACTATGTGTGAAATATATATTTTTAGGTACATATTTATTTTCCAGGGGGGGTTTGGCCTCCCCTTGCCCCCCCATTCCGGACGCCTATGTGAATAGGTAAGAAGGCGGTATGAGAATAACTGCACGTGCTCCTTATCTATAGCTTACGCCAAAATTTGTAAGGAAATTAATATCAAATAGATAACAAATTGAATTTAGTGAATAAAAAAAGGATGTTAGATCCAGTTGACGAAAGTACAGTTCCTGATTAACATTTTATGCATATTAATATGAGTAGTAATGAAAATCTTCTTTGGTACTGTCCATCAAAGTTCTATCATGCCAATCTAATATTTTCTAGCATCGGTTACACAACAAATGCGAAAACAATTGTATTTTCATCATTTAGTTTTAATAGGCAAGTCTTTCTGAGAGGAACGGACACCTTGGATCCCCCTAAACACATCCTTGGCCACTCCCAAAAAGGGTACCACATGCATAATGCGTACAAAATACCGCCTTCTCACTATTTCCCGAAGTTGCATTGTAAGTATCTAAAAAATCCTATGTTCGCGATTAGATAAAAGCAACAAAAAATAAGAAAAAGACATAAAATTTTAAAATTACTGTGGTATTCTCATTCAAATATTCGTACTTTCGAACAAACTTATCGACATTTCTACCAAAACACCAACGACTTGTAGATTTAGTTGTTCAAGGTCACGAGGTTTCTATTGCGAGGTGAGACGACCTTTGCCAAATGTGACCTTCGTATCTGTCCAGCAAGTCAAGGTTGAAAATTGTAGTGTCTTTAATTTCAAGAAGAATTTACGTAACTGGAAAGAATGATGGGGGGGGGGGAGAGAGAGAGACAGACAGACAGACAGAGAGAAACAATAGAGAGACACAGAGAGTGAGAGACACAGAGAAACAGAGAAAGAGAGACAGACAGAGAGAGAAACAATAGGGAGACAGAGAGAGTGAGACACACAGAGAGAGAGAGAGAGAGAGACAGAGAGAGAGACAGAGAGAGAGAAATAGAGAGAGAGAGACAGACAGAGAGAGATACAGAGAGAGAGAGACAGACAGAGAGAGATACAGAGAGAGAGAGACAGACAGAGAGAGATACAGAGAGAGAGAGAGAGAGACAGACAGAGAGACAGAAAGAGATATTGCTGGTTCTCAAGCTGTTTATTTTTTGTTCTCAGAAATATTTTTTAAAAAAAGCACCGCGGTGCAAAACTGGGGTGCCCATCCCCCCAAGGCAGCGTACGCATCCCCCCAAAATATTGTTCATCATACCCCCCCCCACCCACACACACACACGAATATAGTTTGGATAAATATGCAGTAATTGATTTTTGTTTGTCGATAATTTGATTTCATTTTTTTTAAATTAAATTTTCAAAAAACGTAAGTTTTAGACAACGAAAGCTGACAGTATGTTACAATTATCCAGTTAGCGAAACAAATCGTACCTTAGATCATCCGACATTAAAACTGAAGTCCGCATGTTGGAAGTTCCGAGCCGACTCTGAACTACCACAAGGAAACACCGGGCAGTTGACCACTGGGCGAGATCCAACAATTGAGAGGAGCATGAAATTTGAATCCTCTCATTGCAGTTGAAATTAAAATACTATAATAGAAAAACCACGGCTCACTTTCGTGTTTGCTGACATAAAACGTGCAAAACTGCTGAGGCTCACTGCCATTGTTATCTCATCTTTCTCTTGATACAAAGAGAAAGGGAGGGGTGGTGCAAATACCGCTCCCATGGAGAGTACATAATGGAGCAAGAGAGAGGGGAGAAGGGAGAGAGAGAAGGGGACAGAGTCTTTTATCTCTCTTTCTTTCTCTCCCTTGTCTCCTCTTTCCTTCCCTCGGGGGGGGGGGGGGGGGAGAGGAATGAAGAGTTTACGGATTTGTGGGGGCAAAAGAAAGGTCAGGATTGTTCTTGCCTCTTTCTTCTTTTCCACGTCTGGCACCCCTAGGAGTGGGTGTCCTAACTCCCACAGATTCACGGGGACGTCGATAGAGAAGATGGGGTGGGGTGCATGTCCCGTGTAAGAAAAGAAGCTAGGAAAAATAAAACATCTCTCTGCTTTTCTTTTTCTTTCTATAGCTGATCTCTCTCTCTTTGATAATTTTTCGGAGGGGGATGGAATTTGTAACTTCTCTCTTTTTCCTTTCTCTGTTCCTTTTCTTTTCTCTCTCTTTCTGCTTTTTGAAAACTCTTCTTTCCTCTCCCGGATTGTTATCTCTCTCTCTCCTTCTATACATCACAGAGAGAGGGAGAGAGAGAATCCCCCCCACACACACACACAAAGAAGAAAAGACAGGAGGCAGAAGCGAGAAGAGAGAGAGAGGGGGAGAGAAAGGGAAGAATGATGAACAAAGGAAGAAAGAAAAAGAGGAGACAGAACTAATGGGGGGGGGGTAAGTCTTCATTTCTCCTATTGCCTTTCCTTTCTTATTCTCTGTCTCTCTCTTTCTCTCTGTCTTTCTTCTCTCTCCTCTCTGAAGAGGAAAAGAGAAAGCTGTTGTAAACCTTACTCATAATAATTTGTCTGCTTGACTAACCTTGTAATCAAAGGCGTAGTAAAGGGTGGGCGAAGGGGGCGATCGCCCGGGGCCTTGCACCTGAAGGGGCTCCGCGTCCCATGGGGCTTATTTTTAAAAAATGTAATAAATAGAAGTGAGAAAAATTGATGAAAAGGGCTAATAAAACTAAAACATTCTCTTCTTATCCGGCTTTAAATTCTAGATAAACGTTATAATTTGAATCGAACGTCAAACACTTGGTATTTTAAATAAACCGGATGATAGCCATATACAATGTTCACAATTATTTTTCATAGTATTGAAATTCAAAATGAACTGAAATGAAATCAGCAGAAAGTCAAAATGGCTTCATTAAAAAAAGGTAAAATTAGTAAGTTAATGTTCAGTTTCGATCTTTATTTTCTATAAGTTCAAACCTTTTTCTTTTATATCCTAAATTATTTTGTACGTAAACGTTACCTAAGACGTTTATATTTGGAGCACAACACTGTTTAACATTCAACAGTAATTGTTCATTGTTGAAGCTCGTTACAATAGCTACGAAACTACATTAAAAAACTGACGGCCAGACACGTACAAGAATTATATTTTACTGTCAGGTGCAAGATAGTAAGTAAATTTTTTAAATTTTATTATTCTCAATTGCTTTTTTGCAATTTCTGGATCATAGCGACCATACGGATGAGTGATGATGTGATTAAATTAATGGGAGAACACTTACAAGGACATCCATGTCCAGGTCAAGATTAGAACCTGGGAACTTCGGTGGTAAGATCCGCGTGTTTAGATTACACTGGGGAACAGTGAAATTGCGGCACAGTGTTTGAGAGCTAATTTGGGGCGATTTCATGCTTCTGAATAATGATATAATAATATATTTCCTGAATTGGCTCTAATTTATGAAATAAATGCAACTAAACCAAAATGGCGGAAACATAAGACATACATATAAATGAACTTCCAACAACAATTTAATATTTCTTTTTGTGATTACAATCATTAACATGATTTTTTTGGTTCCCTTTCGTCCGCCTTGTCCCCAATAACGAAGTGATTCCAAACAAGTTTTGCAAACTATATGTGGGACCCATTTTTTATTCTGTTGTCCCAGATTTTTGGCAAAATAAGCCTGATACAAATCTCTCACTACATCCGTGATATTTCTTCTCTGTGATTGTAGACAATATATTCCACATATATAGCAAAAAACATTTGGGTTATTGAAACACTTACTACGTGAGGAACTCATATTTCCAATGTATTCACATTAAACGCATTTCGCTTAGTTATACTAATCTGTGGTTATACTACTAAATTCAACATTAAGATATATATTGCCTAGCAATGCTTCATAAGTTGCCTAGCAACAATTTACAAATAAATAAATAAGTTTCTTAATGGGAATTTAAGCCCATTATCAAATTTTGATATTACCGAGAAAAGCGTGGAGTAATTTTACCTCCTACATTTTCCATGGTGTGTTTATTTTTATAACTGGAGTCAATTCAACTGAACCAATCATACAATTCGCAATCACAGCTGTTTTGCGTGTTGAAACTATTATTAAACTTTATGCCACAAAATATTTTTTTTTTTTTCAGTGTTATTAATGTTACATTGATTTGACTTATTTTACTTTGTCTTTCTGTCTCTTTCGGCTACTCGCGAAGATGAAGATGAAGGGACACTCATAAAGAACACCCATGCCCTGGCCGGCATTCAAACCCGGAACCCTTTTTAATGATGTATACAACAGGTCTTCGAGTGCCAACGTCTACCAACTAGTTTCCAGTTAGATGGCGCCTGGTCAACTCATCGAGTCCCATCACCGCTGCTGTCTAGCTTACTAGATTACAGGATGGATTGCTAGTTAATCTCTTCATCTGCTATGTTCATTGTTGAAAGTAGCTTATTGTATAGTGTACAAAAGATAACACATAAGATTTGCCGGAAGTAACATGATTAAACCGGGTGCGAAATCATTGAAAACTGTTGGGGAGAGAAAGTTCTTCATCTTCAAACCCCTTCTCCCATAAACATATGAGTATATTGTACGATATACATATTTGTAATGTTACTAAAAGTAAAAATAAATTACTAAATTAAAATATATTACTCCCTCTGTCCCATAATTATTGTCCGGTACACCTTTGGTTGTTCTCTCATAATAATTGCCCGATATTCAAACTGTGACAATGATGTATACAGAAGAAGAACATGAAGCAAGGGAATGAGTCATACAACTTTACTACTGAAGGATCAGTACAAATTGCACTTTCCATCTGCCTCTTCGTCTGTCATTTCTGTACTACCATTTTGGCATACCGGACTATAATTATGGGACAGAGGGAGTATTATTAACAATAATAATACCACTATTATTATTAATTACATAAAACAAATTAATTTGTCACTTTTATAAATATCAGATATTGCAAAGAAGCTAATTTCTTTACTAACTTGTAACGATATTAAATAAATTGTGAAATAGTTCAAGTGTTTTTATTATGTGTAAGTTTTTTGTTTAGTTTGTGCTTTGGGGCCTAAACCAATTAGATTTAATAGTAATTATTGTTTTGCATTCTTGTTTTACTTTTACTGTGCGTATTGATGTAGATTTGTTAACCTCTTGAGAGAGAATGAATTCAATACTCACAACTACACTAGTTTGTGTGTTTTCGATATTATTCTTAGTACAGCATATTTGAAATTAAAAGTAATTGCTTGTCTTTTGTTTGTTATAACAAAAACTCTCGCCCTGGAAATTTTTGGTGCGGGGGATTTTTGAGGCGAAGATTGTTGGTTGGGGGGAATCCCCAATCCCCACGTCCGTCCAGGATTTCGCATCCTGTGATTAAAGTCTGAATCACACGGAACTGGATTTCCAGTAGGAATGCCCTAGTTGGCGCTGGACTGGCTACCCATTTGCTAGTTTTCGCCTCACACGATACTTTGGTTTGAGTTGGTGTTTTAAGTCCACTTTGTGCACAGTAAGGCTAATCGGGACTGGACCTACAGTTTAGAGTGGAATCCCATGCTTCCACCGGGTATCGAACACGGGACCCCTTGATTACAAGGCGACGACGCTACCACCGCGCCATCGGGCGGCCCACACACGATACTTCTTACCGTATTTGTCGATAGACTTTTGTTTCCATAAGACATTGCGCAGAGCAGACAATCTGTACTGTGAAGATGGACGAGCAATTTGATGAATGTTGAAGGAGAATTACTACTTTGTGCTTTTATTAAAAATTAAAAAAAGGAAATTATGGACTAGAGATTGGCTCGAAAAGAATATGATAATCAATGCGTACCAAATAAGATTTTTAATTAACTCGGGTATGCATATTATTCATACACGAGATTCGCAGAATTCATTCACAATTTTTTTTTTAAAAAAATCAAACATTTATTTTAATACACTTGTAATAATAAGGATTTTCATTTTCGGCTAATCATATTTGTCACGTACACATCTCATCGCTTTGCATAAATATCTAAATATTAATGAACTGAACACGAATGCACTGCACGTCATCTCTTTCCTTTTTTCTTTATCGAGAAACTAACAAAAACAGCCAACACTCGGAAACCACAGACAAAAACACTCCTTTGCAAACTCCCACATTTTCTTTCACATGGCGAAACTTTGCTCTGATTGTCTCTTCCACAGAATCCAGTCGAGGAAAGGCAGGGGCAATTAGAACATGCCCTTTTCCTCCAAACCAGTCAAGCAGTCATAACATCCGGGCAGGTAGTCAGTTCAGCGTCAACTAACTGGATATCCAGTTCCGTGTGATTCGGCCATAAGCCTTGTTTCCATATTAAATACACTACAGTTGCTGACCAAGGCAGTTTTATTAAAAATTAAAAGCACTTTACACGTTACGTCTCCACCCTATATCCCATGGATTCCTGTTATTCGGATTTCGGATGACAAAGTAAAACTGTAGGGCCGCTCCCGATAAGGTTTATTCCTACGGTAGGAGACCTCGAGGAAGTTCCACCCGGGACAACCATTGAGCCCGCTTCTGCGTTGACTCTATTACTATGTGACAGTACACGACGGTTTTCTACCTGGTCAGTTCTGGAATACTACCTTGTCGGGAAGGTTCCCCGTTTGCTCAACATCCACTGTTGTTATGCTTTGGCAGCTTTCCACAGTAATCCCTGAGATTTTCCCATGTCACTTCAGGCAAATGTAGGTATGTAATGAAGTAAAGCCCACATCACACGGAACCAGATTTCCAGTAGGTATGCCCTAGTTGGCGCTGGACTGGCTACCAATTTGCTAGTTTTCGCCTCACACGATACTTATCAGCGTACTTGTCGATAGACTTTTGTTCCCATACGAGGGAAGTTGTAATGGCGGACGCGTGAGATGTAAGCAATGTATCACTTCACATTTTTAAAAGCCGATAACTATTCAACCGAGAGGAATAACGTTTCGTATAAAATGTTATTAGGTAAAAAACAATGACGCCGCTTAAATACATACTTTACAACGTTTACTGTACACGCATGGAAGAATATTTTAGTTGTTTCAAATGAAAACACCGTGCACTCAGCATAGATGTTGACAGACAAAAACGCTCCTTTGCACACTCACAGATTATCTTCACATGGCGAAACTTTGCTCTGATTGGCTGTTCCACAGAATCCAGTTGAGGAAAGCAAGTAGCAATTAGTACATGTCCTTTTCCTCCAAACCAGTCAAGTAGTCAGCCAGGCGGCCATGATTGCTACCAGCGCCAACTAGGGCATTCCTACTAGAAATCCAGTTCCGTGTGATAGGGGTTTTAGTCTTGATAGCCAGTAAGTAGGTATGCAGATAGTAGGTATGTAATGTAAGACCACTATAACGGTTCTTCCTTTTGGGTCTGCGAAGTAATTCCTTAAGCTTGTAGGTTATGTTGACTGATACATTTTGTGTGCTTTATGTGGCCTAATTCTTATTACCTTAGATTTACATATTTCAGTCTTTGCAGACTCAAAAAGGAAGAAAATGTATTACAAGAGGTCGGTGTGTACATGAAAGCGAGATCTTGTCATGCACAGATGCAATCGACATTGATATCGAGTGTATTTGTAATCGATATATCAAATCGATTGCAGTTGGTTCTCGGACGCAAGGCTATACGGTACAAATGGCCTTGCGTCCCTCTTCCAACTGAAAAAAGAGGCCCTCGCAGATGGTAGAGACTTTGACGCAGTTGTGAGGCTTTGAACTGGCATCTACCTGTACCAAAGCTGTTTTTCTCCATCTTTTCAGGACCTTAAGATACATAGATTGCCCGGGAGACATCTGGAGAGCTTTGCTCCGACAGGAAAGCATATCGGATGTCCTAACGTCACGGCTTCAAAATCAACAACACAAGGATGTTCGCAGAGATCCATTGTAGGTCATGAATTGTGGAGCCAGCTCTCTAAAAATTAGGAATATTTCGGAGATCAAAAGCACAATAGACTATGTAGATGACGTAATAATTGTGATAGAAGATAATTCAAGAGCAGAGTAAAAAGTATAGTCCAGTACTGCGATAAACTCTCTCGAGGACTTGTGTGGTTGACCATTGTCACCTTGAAGACCCACTTTAAAATCCTTGAGAGTAACTTGGATGCTAATAGACAGCAGCCAATAAAACTCAGAGGAAAGAAACTTAAAATAGTAAAGGAAGCTAAATATCTAGGTGTAAAATTAAAAAAAAAGGCAACAATCACAACGATTACGTAACTTCAAAAACCCAAGCAAATAAATAAATTGGCAACAATAGGAGTAGTGCAATCAGCCCGGTTCAACGTCATCAAGTGGTGAGCTGAAGTGGTGAGCAGTGTTGCCAACTCCTCACTCGAAAAAATCACCAAGGTTTTTGTTTTTGGGTCTAACCTAACCTAAAGCAAGGAGCTGGCAACCTTGCTTGAGGTATTTTCTCGCAGTGTTGCCAACTCCTCACTCGAAAAAATCACCAAGGTTTTTTTTTTTGGGTCTAACCTAACCTAAAGCAAGGAGCTGGCAACCTTGCTTGAGGCTTGCCTTACAGTGCATAAAGCAAGGTTGCCAACCCACTGGTACTTTTGCCATAGCCTTTTACAAGAAAAAAAAAGAGAGAGGGAAGAGTTAAACAACCGACAGCTTACCCACAGCCTTTTTTGCTCTAACCTAACCTAAAGCAAGGAGCTGGCAACTTTGCTTGTGCAATCAACCCGGTTGACCACCCTCAAGTAAAAAATCAGTGTTGCCAACTCCTCACTCAAAAAAAAAATCACCAAAATTTTTTTTGCTCTAACCTAACCTAAAGCAAGGAGCTGGCAACTTTGCTTGTGCAATCAACCCGGTTGACCACCCTCAAGTAAAAATCAGCGTTGCCAACTCCTCACTCGAAAAAAAAATCACCATGGTTTTTTTGGTCTAACCTAGCCTAAAGCAAGGAGCTGACAATTTTGCTTGAGGCTTGCCTTACAGCGCATAAAGCAATTTTTGCCAACCTGCACACACTAAACAAGGAGAGCCGACAACAAATATGTACTGCCGTAAAAGAAAGAGAGATGGGTGGATGGTAATATAGTATGTGTGTGCGTGTGCGCGTATAATATGTAGCATTATTAACTAGAGTGTGTTGGCAATTTACTTACAACTAAAAAAAAAATAGAGATGCCAACTTTGCTGTAAGATGAAAAAAGAGAGAGAGATTTATGGCTGGCAAGAGTAATGAGCGAATGCGCCATATCGTAATTTTCCAACTCCGTATATCGTGACCTTTGTAAACCTCTCTCGGGGGAATATTGTAACACAAACAAACAAACAAAATAATAATGGTTGTTTTTAGGATGCCTGGCCCCTATAACCTCGCCAGGGTGCGTGGTGCCCAACCAAAAATGTAAAAGTTTTCTAACGGCTGCGGTTATAGATTACCGCACCTCTATAGGGTTTCACGTGTTTTTTTTCTCAAACTTCTTATATATTTTTTTAAATTTTTTTACAGGGTTTATTAAAATACATATTTGAGGAAAACAACGCCACCCATATATAAATAAACCCCTCAAACTAACACTAATTAGAATTAGCCTGCAAAATTTTTCTCGTAAGATATTTTTTTGTAAACACTCTACCACCAACAGATCACATATAAATAAACATACCCCCCAAAAAAATGCAATCTGAGAAAAGTTGCCCTGTGTGCAAGATAACCATATCAAGCGCACATTTTGCAAGACATTGTCGTACCTGCGCACCTGGTAAGCGTGTAACCGCTAAAAAATCATGCCCCAGGTGCGGTATACAATTTACCATTAATAATTTGAAGAGGCATATAACATCATGCAAAGTTGTCGTCGAAGCACCTGTCCCCCAACCGTCGACCAGCTCGACCAAGAGGAAAGCGGAAGCCGACTCGCCACCATCCGCCAAACGCGTCAAGCCTGTGGCGAAAGCGAACCAGGCTGCTTTCGAGCGGTTGTTAGAGGACTTTGTCATCACTTCGGAGGGCTCATGCGACGTACGTAGCTTTTTGGAGAACGTGCAAGCCAAAATCATTTCCATCCTCGGCGATGCGCTTGCAACGCACTCTACTAAATTCTACGTATCGCTACGTTGCCAGTACAAGAAGCCGTCTGACGAAATTTACAGTTTCTGCCACAACACCAAGGCGAAGACGTTGCATCTGGCGGATGTCGACAACCTCGAGGTCATCTACAACCAGTTTGCCGATGAGCTGGTGGCAAAACAAGAAGAACATCAAGCTAAAGGCTCGGGGGGTTCGCTGTGTGGCGAGCCTCACGAACTGTGCGTCAAATTTTGCAAGTTCATACCCCTCTCCGCCTCCAGCTACGTCCCCTTACCACCTACCATTGCGGCAAAGAAGGCTGTCCTGAACATTCAAAACAGTGACGCCAAGTGCTTCGTATGGTGTGTTCTGGCAGCGTTGCACCCAGTTGAGCCAAAAAATAATCCAAAACGTGTTGGCCACTACCTACCCTATGAGGCAGAGCTGGAAGTTGCGATGGCTGGGATCGACTACCCGGTAGAGGTCCCGGATATTCGAAAGTTTGAGGCCCGTACACACAACCCTCGGTTGGCCATCAATGTTTACGGTCTCACTGACGAAAATGCGGTGTGCCCCATCCGGGTGAGTGATGTAAACAACAATGATGCTCGAGAAATCCATCTCCTACTTATCAAGGACGAGACCCATCACCACTACACTCTTATTCGCTCGCTCTCTAGACTTGTTTCGAGCCAGCGGAGCAGTGATAGTCACCACGTCGAGGTGTGTCGCAGGTGCTTGTCAATGTTCGACGGACGGGATCAACACAATTACCAACATGTTCGAGGCTCCAACATCGCTGCAGAGAAGCTTGCCAACCACAAGATCTACTGTAGTAACAACGAGCCTGGTGTGGCAGTCTTGCCCAAACCTGGCACCGTGGAGCGTTTCCACATGCACGGTGCCATGGTGGAGCACCCCGCTATCATCATCGCGGATTTCGAGGCCTTCCTCAAACCCCTGTCCACTTGCGATCCCGACCCTGAAGTTTCTTCCACCACCCCTTACCAACTCCACGAGGCTTCGAGTTATGCATACGTTGTGGTGCGACGAGACCAGCACATTGCCCCCGAGCCCTACGTGTACCGTGGTCCCGACGCAGCCAAACACTTCCTCGAGAGGATGGTTGTCGAGGCCAACGAGATAGGGAAGGTACTGTTGGCCCCCAAGTCTATGCTCCCACTGTCTCCCGACGATCAACGTAGACACGACGAGGCCATCGCTTGCCCTGTCTGCGTCAAGGAGTACACCACCAACAACCGTAAAGTCCAACACCACGATCACTTTAACGGTAGGTATGTTGGTCCTTGGTGCAACGGATGCAACCTCATGGCCCGGGACCCGCGCTTCATGCCTGTGTTTTTTCATAATGGCTCGGGATACGACTTCCACCATCTGGTGCCTCACTTTGGCTACGACGACATGCGAATCAACGTCCTGGCGCAGAACGAGGAGCGTTACATTAGCTTGAGCAAGTGGGTGCGAATCTCAGAAACACACTCTACCGTCGAGCTTCGCTTCCTCGACTCCCTGAGGTTCCTCCCGGCCAGCCTCGATGCTCTCGCAGGGAAGCTTAGCGACGAGCAAATGCTCATGACCTCCAGAAACTTTCCGAACTTGGACGCCGGCCTCTTCAAGCGTAAGGGGGTCTATCCCTACGAATATGTCACAGACCCTTCCAAGTTCGCAGAGACGTCGCTACCTCCCCAGGCGAACTTCTATAGCAAGCTGCGAGGCTCGAACATCACCGACGAGGAATATCACCATGCCCAGTCCATGTGGCGCGAGCTGGACTGTCGAACTCTCGGGGACTACCACGACGCCTACCTCAGACTTGATGTGACGCTCCTCGCCGACGTGTTCCAGACGTTCCGTGCGACTGCGAAGACCATCTACAAGCTGGACCCTGCATACTTCTATAGTCTTCCCGGACTGGCGTGGTCAGCCATGTTTCTGGTGACGAAGATCGAGCTGGAGCTTCTTTCGGACGTGGACATGATGCTGTTTGTGGAACGTGCCGTGCGGGGTGGAATAGTCCAGGTGTCGCAGCGACACTCGCGCGCCAACAATCACCACATGGCCACCGGTTACGACCCCTCACAACCGTCCAGCTACATTATGTACACGGACGTCAATAACCTCTACGGGCACTCCATGATGCAGTCACTCCCCTTTAGAGGCTTCGAGTGGGCTGACCCTTCCAACTTCGACGTCGAAAGCTTCGACGATTCGGAACATGGGTTCTTCGCCGAGGTGGATCTTGAGTTCTCCGAGAAGCTGCAGGATTTGTTCAGCGATCTCCCCCCTGCACCCGAGTTCAAGTGTCCACCCGATTCCAACCAGAAGAAGCTCGTCATGGATTTCGAGCCCAAAAAGCGTTACGTCCTACACTACCAGAATCTCCGGTGGTTGATGCAGCGAGGGGTCACGGTCCGCGCAGTTCACCGCATCCTCAAGTTCGAGCATTCTCCATGGTTGAAGGCATATATTGAAGTCAACACCAAACACCGCACTGCAGCCACGTCCGAGCTTGATAAGGATTTCTTCAAGCTTATGAACAATGCGGTGTTTGGCAAAACTATGGAGAATGTACGGAATCGCATGGACATAAAATTGGTAACGAGGAAAGCACAATGTCGCAGGCTCGTAGCAAACCCATTATTCAAATCGAGGACCATTTATAACGAGCAGCTTGCTCTGGTGCATATAAGGAAGGGTGAGGTGAGGCTCGACAAGCCAATTTATGTTGGTGCCTCAGTATTAGACCTGAGCAAGCTGCACATGTTTCAAACATATTATGGGATACTACGCCAGCACTATAACGACAATATTAGCCTACTCTACACGGACACGGACAGCTTGGTGTACCACGTTCGCACGGACGATGCGTACGGGGATATAGCCACAGCTCCATCTTTGGCTAACCTCTTCGACACCTCGGGCTATACCCAGCCGAACCAGTACGGCATCCTGCCCCGAAACAAAAAAGTGCCTGGCAAACTCAAAGACGAGAAGGACGGTGATGTAATTCTCGAGTTTGCAGGTCTTCGCGCCAAGGCCTATGCCATCAAAGCCGAGGGCAGCGTTACCAAGAAGGCCAAGGGTGTCGGCAGACAGGTGGTTCGGGAGCATCTCGCATTCGAGGACTTTGTCGATTGCCTCAAGACCAGGTCGTCGGTTCTAAGAGAAGAACAGCGCATCCAGAGCGTCGACCATATCATCACCACAAACAAAGTTAGAAAAATTGCCCTGGATCCCAACGACGATAAGAGGTGCGTCCTCGAGTGTGGTATTCACACATTGCCGTGGGGGCACTATCGCTTAGCAGAAAGCAAAACCTGCAACATATGTCCATCTTCAACAGAAGATTCATAAAAACAAAACAAAACAAAAAAAAAAACAAAAAAAAAACACTTTGACTGTCATTACAAAAAAAAAAAACTATGACCGTATTCTTAAATAACCAGCATGCCTATGAATTTGTTCGGTTTCAAAAAACAGATCATTATGGAAACCATACCAGATCATGAAGTCTTACCTTCCGTGTTACCTAAACTCAACGGTCTGTTGATCATTCACCTCAACAGCATTTGGACGAAACTGAATGACGATGTGGGCAAGATGTTTTATGTTTTTAATAACAATTTACATTTCTACGAAATTCCGATCGACGGGAAACTTCAAATCACCGTGAATCCGGAAAACGCAGGCGAAATCAAAATTTCTACCGGCAAGAACATTTTTCGAATTAAGCACGACAAGATGCTTTCTAACATTACGTACGATGTTTCCGCAGGAGATTATCTTTACATGGAACTCCTCGGAGATTACGACAAACTTATTCCTCTCTTCGTAGAATTACGAATCGTCTATCCTATTATAAATAACCGTTAACCAAAAATGCCTAACGACATTTTCGGCAACACCAAGCGTGTAGACCATGCAGAAGAGATTCTCATGTTGGACATTCGAGTTAAGAAGTTGAGGACCGATTTGATCGCTTTGCAGGAAACCTTAAACAAAAGTTTAGAGTCGGAAATCGCTACGCTCCAAACGCAATGTCTCGACCCCATTCTGAAAATCGATTCCGAACTGAAAACGCTCATAAAAAATTATGTAGACGTACCTTCTTACGACAGCGTTCAAAATATACAGTTGAGCGTGGATTCGCTTCAAAATGATTTGGCCAAATTACAGCAATTTCAATCGAAAAATGAAGATTTGGAAAAATTGAAACTCGAAATCGAAGAACGAACTTCCGCAATAGAAAAGAATTTCTCTGAACTTCAAACCGTTGTGAACGATATAGACGCAGAACGCTTGCATGTCGTTGTTTCCAAATTACAAGAAGAATTCACCAGCACGTTGGAAGAAATTAAATCCAAGTTGCAGACTTTGGAAGATACAATGACGAACCTACCATCGTCGGACGAACTGCAGGTCATCGGTAAAAGCGTCGCGAACATAAAAATTCAATTGGAGGCCTATCAAGATTTCGAACACATTCAAACCACCATCGCCACGCTTCAGGCGTCCTTGGAATTGATCAACGAAGAAATTAAAAATATTCACGCTGAAGCGAGAGCGTTGACGAGCATTCAAGACACGTTAAGCACGGTTCAGCAGAAGATCGAATATTTAGAAAATTTGAACGTCGAAACGAATCTCGCTCATTTTCATCACGTACTCGACAACATACAGGGTGACTTGGAATCGTTACGGACGAGCGTACCTTCGAGCGAAGATTTGGAAAAATTGAAAACGGCGGTGACGGCACTATCCGATTCGAGCGACATCAAAAGTTCATTGAGCGATCTCGAGAGTAAAGTGGCCAATCTCCCCACCTCCAAAGAATTGCACGTTTTGAAAAGAAACATATCTCGAATGCTGAAACGACTAGAAACGGAAACGGCGAACGTGGAACAGATTCGAGACGAAATCAGTTCGCTGGTGTCGACGCTGCCCACTTCGCAGAGCGTCGCCGACCTTCACACGCAGTTTACAGAGATGCGGAGCATCGTGAACGATCTTACCGAGAAGAGCTCGAAATTGAATCAAGTCGAGAACCTTCAGAACATTGTCGTCAACATCAGAGATCAAGTTGGAGTGCTGGAATCAACGCAGGAATCGACGCTGGTCTCTTTCGGTGCCAAGTTGCAAGAACTCAACGAAAGCTACAAGCAGTTGAACGTGGAAGTGAAAATCAAACCGTCATTTTCTACCGTAACGGATACCATAGTCGAGCATTTGGTGCCCGTACAAAACACACTGGGTCAGCTTCACAGCAACCTCGTTAGCATCGATACTAAATTCGCTAAACTGCATTCTCTGCAAGCCATCGAAATCAACAGCGTTCCCAATCAACAGAGAATCTCCACGTTCGTCGAAGGTAACAAACTGTACATGTTGCATCCTTATCATCCGTACTACAAGTTTCTCCTCGATGGCACGATTCAGATAAACGAATTTTCGTACTGGTCTCACGGTAGAAAAGCTAGCGTTCCCACCATGACCTTGATATCGAATCGTGGTGTCCAGAAAGCGGGAAACATTCCTCTGGCACGTTGGAACGAAACGCGCAACATATATGAAATACACGAAGACGAAGATCTCGCCGTTTTCGACGTGAGTGCCGGCGATAAGCTGATCATTCAAAACACGAGTGAAGTACCACCCTCTTTGAATCCCATCACGCTGGTGCTTCTCTTAAAACGTAATCTCTAAACAAAAAAATGTCTAGGCAAGCCATCGTCGAAGAATTGCATAAACCTGCACGCCGCAACTACGAACGTTTGGCTGTGGTAACCAAGGGCATCGACGACCTCTGGCAAAGTGACCTCGTGGAGATGAGTAGCGGCAATTTGAAAAACGTGCATAAATTGAACAAGGGCAACAAGTACCTCCTCACCGTCATAGACACGTTTTCGAAATTCGCATGGGCTCTACCTTTGAAGGCGAAAACAGGAACGTGCGTCACGGAAGCATTCAAATTAATTTTTCGCGAAAGCGGTGGCAGACGACCACGGTTTCTGCAAACGGACAACGGTAAAGAATTTTACAACGCCGTATTCCAAAAATTTATTCAAAAACATGGCATTCGACATTATTCGAGCTTCAGTCACATCAAAGCCAGCATCGTGGAAAGATTCAATCGAACCTTGAAAACACACATGTGGAAACGATTCACGCTTCGGGGAAATTACAAATGGGTCGACATCCTGCCGGAACTCGTCGACACCTATAATGATACGGTACACAGAACGATAGGCATGAAGCCAGCTGATGTTACGAAATCTGACGAGCAGCGTTTAATTTCTACCGTTTACTGTCCAAAGTACACTCCCACGACAAAAAAAGCTAAATACAAAATTGGAGACCAGGTGAGGATCAGCAAATTCAAACGCACCTTCGAGAAGGGATTCACAAAAAATTGGAGCACGGAACTTTTTACGGTGGTTCGAGTTCTACCTGGAAACCAACACACGTATATAATAAAAGATAGTAGCGGCGAGATTTTGAAAGGAAGATTTTACGAAAAGGAACTCTCTAAAACAAAACACCCCGACACGTACCTCATCGAGAAAGTATTGCGTAGGAAAGGTGACAAACTGTTTGTCAAATGGCTGGGACTTCCGGAAAAAAGTTGGATCGACGCGAACGAAGTGATCTTGTGAGTACGTGGAACGTGGTGAAGCGTCTACCGGATCCGGAAAGTCAAACGAAGAAAAAGAACGGCGAGTTGCTTCCCGACAGCATCCGCTGTCTGATCGTAGGTCCTTCGGGGTGTGGGAAAACGACACTGCTCGTGGACAATTTTCTCCTCGCACCGAATTGGTTAGATTGGAAGAACAGGCACCTGTACGTGTTCTCGAAAAGTTTGGAGCAATCCAAATACCAGCAACTGATGAAACTGTACGATGGTCTGGACATTGCAACGTTTGCCTCGGAAATAAAACCACTCGACGATTGTCGTGAAAATTCAGTCGTTGTGTTCGACGACGCCATCCTGGAAAATCAAAATGAAATTCGCAACTTTTTCACGCAAGGTCGTCACAAAGGAATGGATTGTTTTTACCTAGCTCAAACGTTTTCCAAAATTCCAAAACAGTTAGTGCGCGACAACGCCAATTTCATATGTTTGTTTCGTCAAGATCACACTAACCTCAAGCACGCGCACGATGACTACCTAGGCGGAGACATGAACTACAATCAATTTTCGGAAGGCTGCTCTACTTGCTGGAACGGTGACGATTTCGGATTTGTGACGATCGACATGACGAGGAAACCCAACGACGGAAAATACAGAAACAAAATCAACGACTTTCTAAACGTTGCAACGTTGTGAGAAACGACGTATATAAATAACGTCATGACGAAACGAAAAATCGAGGACGAAAATCTCAAGCTTCGCGATTACCTCGCGAAACGCTTCAAAGGTTGGAAATCCGAGAATCGCGGATTCTACGAAGAGAAGAAACGTCAGGATCAACCCGTGATCGATGCCATCAGCAGTCTAGGTAAAGAAATTAAAAGTGTCACGGAACAAAATAAAAATTTGATTAATGAACTCGTACCGCTCGCAGCTAAAAGTTACGCCGTACCCACGCCCATTTCGAGCATTCCTTCGACGCCGTTCGAACTGAAGGATGCACCGGCACGACGTCGAGCCATAGGTAGCACGTCGTCGTCTTCGGATAAAATCGAGTTGGGACCTTTGGCACGAGACTACCTGAGCACGGGGAAATTCGACAAGGATGAAGTGTTCGGATTGTATCCCAGCATGGAAACCAGCGAAGGCGGCGGTGTGGTGTGGAAGATTGGGAAATCGAAGGTGACCTTCGAAGGCAACGACATTAAAGTCAATTTAGGCGACAAGGATAGTTGGAACAGGTATCCGGGTACGGTGGGACTGTGGGAACTCGTCGCCAAAAAGCAGCCGAAAGATTACACCGACGAAGATTACCAAAGTTACAAGGAAATTCTGATCATGACGGATGCCTTGTACCAGAACAACGACGCCTCGCAGAATAGGGTGAAATCGAGCAGCGGCGAGAAGTACAGGAATCTCATCAAACCGATTTGGAACCAGGTCAAAACAGGCAGCGGCGTCAAACGCTATAACACGTTACCCAAAGAATTCGTTTGGGTGGACGACGTTAGGAAACTCGTGGACCGATTGTTGGTGATAGCCGGCGAAGAGAATGCAGGCAACCGTAATTTCTACAACGAGAAGGTTGGCATCGTGGACATGATCAGCACGAAACTTTCCAACTTCATCGTGAACGACGACAAGGGCATAGGTTACCTGATCAAAATCATCAACACGCTGCCTCCGAAATTTTGGAACGTGGCCGAAGGAAAGGGACTCGTGAACGACATCATCAACAAGTTACCTTTCGAGATGCATCTACCTGGCTACCAGTACTGCGGGCCGGGTACCAAACTCGAGAAAAGATTGGAGAGAGGAGACAAGGGTGTGAATCCGTTGGACGCCGCATGCAAAGATCACGACATCGCCTACAACACCACGCAGACGGATCTGAATGCACGTCACGAAGCAGACAGAAAGTTAGAGCACGCAGCTTTCGAAAGGTTCGTGAGTAGAGACGCATCGTTGGGTGAACGGGTCGCCGCACTGGGTACCACCATCGCCATGAACACGAAACAAAAATTGGGGTGGGGTATATAAATAACATACAGTAAAAAAAAAAAACAACATGGCTTGCATAACTGATTTGCCGCACGAGCTACTATCTAAAATATTCAAGAAAGTAGTTAACGGAGATGTTAATAAACTTGTAAGCATGGCAAAAACAATGCCGGAATTTCGCATCCCTTGTGAAATGGTTCTCAAGGACCTTCTTCGGGAGATCAGCGGCCTGAGGTGCGGTGATCTCAACATTCTGCTTTCGGCTGCAGGGGAAAAATTAAACGATAGGTCGGACGAACTGTACGAGGCGATGCAGGGAAGAAGACAGTATACTGATGATTGGTACAAGTCTATGCAGGAGAAGGAAGATATCACTACGCACATCCTCGCGTTTTCCGAAGCACGAACTTTCTTCCTCTGTTAAAAAAAATAATAATATATATACGTGTCAAAAAAAAAACTTGATATATAAATAACACACATCGTGAAAAAAAAATAATCTTCGGTATATATAAATAACACACATCGTGAAAAACAATTAAATTTCTCTCTAACACTCTGAAATTTTTTTTGATATGACGACCGAAAAAATAAGTGATCTCCAAGCATTAAAACAAATGCTAAATTTGTCAGTTGAGTATGTAAAAATTCAGGAATTGGAAGTCGACAAACCTTACACGATAACTTCCGGTTCAATCGTTTCTACCCAGTATGGCCCCAAGGTACGTCTGTTGCTCAACGCACAATACAGTCTATTTTTACCAGATCGATACGCTAACATGTTATCCGACGAGAAGCTATCTATTTTAATCGAGAACAAAACTCGAATCGTGTACAAGGGGACAAAGGAACTTCTTGGCAAGAAAACAAAGCACGTAATAGAATTTGTGTAACGACTGCGAGGCCTTGAAAATATATAAATAACATACCGTAAAAAACTACACAAAAAAAAATCTCAGAATATATATATAAATAACATACCGTGAAAATAACACATAGAGCATCAACATGAAGCCCAAGGGTGTCGTATACCAGATACCATACTCCAATCTAAAAAATCTAGGTGCCCTCGATGGGTTACTCACCAAGAAACAACGCGAGAAGAAACGTTCTTGCTTGTCGAAAGGACACGGAATGAAATTGCTGCTCAGCACACCTCAATTGAAAAGATTGCAGCGTTCGCGGAAACAGCAAAAGATCGGAGGTTTCATATTCAGCATCCCGGCCATCCTGGCAGCATTGGGGGCCGTTGGAAGTTTGGCCGGCGGAAGTGCCGCCATCGCGAAAACCGTCATCGACTCGAAGAAGAACAAGGCCGAGTTGGAAGAACAGAAACGTCACAACCTGGCCATGGAGAAGAAGGGGAAGGGCGTGATGAAAAAGTTTAAAAAAAAGAAACAGAAGCACTCACCAACCGAGACATTGAATCTCTGATCGAACCGTTACAAATCAAACACTTCAGAGGAGTTTTCATGTCCGACTCGTTACCTTCAACCGTCAAAAGAAGAGAATGCGGCGTAGTCAACTTGGACGGTCAAGAAAATCCAGGCACGCATTGGATATGTTACCACAAAAATGATGATAAAGCATTCGTTTTCGATTCTTTCGGAGGTGTTCCACCTACAAATTTAATTCATTATCTGAAAACGAACAAAACCTCTATATACTACAACGACGAACGCATTCAAAATTTCGGAGACGTGAACTGCGGTCATCTCTGCCTCTCCTTGCTCGCGTTTCTCTCTAAAATAAATAACCCTACGATCGAGGATTTCCAGAAAGCATTGTGGAACCTCAAACAGCATCACTAGGATGGGCGTGTTCCATCTCACGAGCGAATCTTCGATCTTGAAACTCACGCTGCACGACGACATCGTCTATCCTAAATCCGTGGCTCTGCGTGCATTCTACAGCATGTACCTCATACCTAACGTCACGCAGCACAACAACAAAATTAGCGTCGGAAGCGAACACATCGTCGTCACGCCAGGACAATACAATCTTTCCACTTTGCAAGCTCAGTTACCCAAAGGCACATACCTTTCTCAAAATTCGGTCACGCACAGAGTGGAAATCCTATCCGCGACGGAGACCGTGGACCTGGGCACCATGGGAGAACTTTTAGGTTTCGAGAACGACACCAAACTCGAAGCTGGCATCAAGCACGTGGCAACCAACATTCCTAAATTCTTGGCCATAGAGACTCTGAACGTACACTGTAACGTTGCCGAAGGTATGATCACGAAATCTTCGGACGGATTGTTAGGAAGTCACAAGCAGACGGGAATCATAGCCACTTTCAAACCAAGTTCCGAGTTCATGGAACCGATCATCTACACGCCCTCTTCGCCGATCTATTTTCCAGTATGTCGCAACCGCATAGACGACATAGAGTTGGTGGTGACGAACGAGAAAGGAGACGTGGTGGATTTCGCAGGTGCCACTACGACGGCCATCGTGGAGATCAACATATAATAAATAACCATACATGTAAAATGGAGCAAATCGAAAGTTACGAATTGCAATCTTTCCCTCCCAACCGTCGCACGTTCGCCAATCTGAACGAAGCGAACAGGGAGATTGAATACGACGTGGACGTAGGCGACGGGTTCGTTCATCCTCACAGAGCGGACCTCTACCTTCAATTCGACGTGGTGAAGAAGGAAAGCGGAGACGCGTTTCCCGCAGCAGCAAACTTGATACTCGTGGACAACTTCGTGCCTCACCTGTTCTCGCAGGTGGAGGTGAGGAAACACAACACCGTCATCGACAGAATAGATTATCCAGGCATCACGTCGACGGCAGTGGGAACGTTGAAATTATCCAAAACAGACGCAGCGTACTACCAGGCCGGGGGATTCGAAGCCGGGACCAAAATATCGACGAGAAGTCACACGGTGCTCTTTCCCATGCGTCTGCTGCCTGGTTTCTTCTCGGACTACAAGGAGATCATGTGGAAGGGAGGACTGAGGGTCACGTTTCGAAGAGCGGCCAACGACAACGACGCACTGATGCGATACGCTACTTTGGGTCCGGACGGCACCACGCCGATAGCCAACACTTTACCCGAAGCAGCCAAGTGCGTCATCCGGAGCATGGAATTGAGAATGCCGGTGGTGGAATACGAAACAAACTACGCCCTCAAGTACAAAGCGGAGATCTTGAAAAGTCCGCAGGTGTTCATTCACTTTCACGCTTACCAGTGCGTGCAGAAGATGGCGTCGGGAAGTCACATGGAATTCGACGTGACGACGCAGTTCAACAACATACAGTTCGACATGCCAGATTTCGTCGTAGTGCTCTTTCAGACCGGGAGGGACAAGAATCAGGAAAAAGATTCCAGCAAGTTCGACGACTGCAAGATCAAGAACGTTTATCTCAAAAATGGACGCAACGAAGTGTTCCCGCGCGAGAATTACAACCTCGACGTGACCAAAAACGATTACCTCAAACTTTACGAAGCATTTTCGGCTTACAAACGCGTGACCGAGGGAAACGTGGACATGTACTACACGCCCAGCGAGTTCAAAGCACGGAGACCCATGACCGTCATCAACACATCTAAGAGAAAGAAGGTTGTGGTCAACGATCGAACCAACATCAAGGTCGTCTGCGAGTTCCACGATGCCTTGCCCGAGGATACCCTATGCAGTGTCATCCTGATTGCAGAGAAGTCCTTCGCCTACGACGTGAAGAACGAGAGGGTCACAGAGCAGTTTTAACAAGTTTTTAACATCTTTTCTTGCAAAATAAGAAATTTTCTGCACTAGCACAATCAGTTGCAATGGCACAATACGAATTTCACTAGTTCAGATCAGTTACAAATATCAATTTCATTAGCTATCAGCTACAATATCTTTTTTGCACTATAGCACGAGACAATCAGAAAATTTGCACAAAAAAATTTGTTGTTGTTTTTTACACGTGAAAATTAACAATAAATTTTTTTTATCGTTTCAGATGCTGTCGAAACATCAAAAACACATACACACACACTAGAAAAAAGCATGCAACTTTATTTGTAACACACACATATTCTCCATCTTCATCAAGAAAATATTATAATAAACATAATTATTTTTATCTATATCTCACAATAAAACTCTATATCCAAAAATATCACAACATCAAATAACACTAGAGTCGTTAGTACACGTTGCATGCATTACGGAGGTCCTCTGTAGGGTTTCATGGAAGTTTGGGGGGAAAAAAAAAACACGTGAAACTCTATAGAGGTGCGGTAATCTATAACCGCAGCCGTTAGAAAACTTTTACATTTTTGGTTGGGCACCACGCACCCTGGCGAGGTTATAGGGGCCAGGCATCCTAAAAACAACCATTATTATTTTGTTTGTTTGTTTGTGTTATAATATTCCCCCCGAGAGAGGTTTACAAAGGTCACGATATACGGAGTTGGAAAATTACGATATGGCGCATTCGCTCATTACTCTTGCCAGCCATAAATCTCTCTCTCTTTTTTCATCTTACAGCAAAGTTGGCATCTCTATTTTTTTTTTTTAGTTGTAAGTAAATTGCCAACACACTCTAGTTAATAATGCTACATATTATACGCGCACACGCACACACATACTATATTACCATCCACCCATCTCTCTTTCTTTTACGGCAGTACATATTTGTTGTCGGCTCTCCTTGTTTAGTGTGTGTAGGTTGGCAAAAATTGCTTTATGCGCTGTAAGGCAAGCCTCAAGCAAAGTTGTCAGCTCCTTGCTTTAGGCTAGGTTAGACCAAAAAAAACCATGGTGATTTTTTTTTCGAGTGAGGAGTTGGCAACGCTGATTTTTTACTTGAGGGCGATCAACCGGGTTGATTGCACAAGCAAAATTGTCAGCTCCTTGCTTTAGGTTAGGTTAGAGCAAAAAAAACCTTGGTGATTTTTTTTTTCGAGTGAGGAGTTGGCAACACTGATTTTTACTTGAGGGCGGTCAACCGGGTTGATTGCACAAGCAAAATTGTCAGCTCCTTGCTTTAGGTTAGGTTAGAGCAAAAAAATCTTGGTGATTTTTTTTTTGAGTGAGGAGTTGGCAACACTGATTTTTTACTTGAGGGTGGTCAACCGGGTTGATTGCACAAGCAAAATTGCCAGCTCCTTGCTTTAGGTTAGGGTAGAGCAAAAAAGGCTGTGGGTAAGCTGTCGGTTGTTTAACTCTTCCCTCTCTCTTTTTTTTTCTTGTAAAAGGCTATGGCAAAAGTACCAGTGGGTTGGCAACCTTGCTTTATGCACTGTAAGGCAAGCCTCAAGCAAGGTTGCCAGCTCCTTGCTTTAGGTTAGGTTAGACCCAAAAAAAAAACCTTGGTGATTTTTTCGAGTGAGGAGTTGGCAACACTGCGAGAAAATACCTCAAGCAAGGTTGCCAGCTCCTTGCTTTAGGTTAGGTTAGACCCAAAAACAAAAACCTTGGTGATTTTTTCGAGTGAGGAGTTGGCAACACTGCTCACCACTTCAGCTCACCACTTGATGACGTTGAACCGGGCTGATTGCACTACTAATAGGTTCGAACACACAGAGACTCCCAATGTCGCTTTTAAAAATCTACAACACGGTTCTTTCTTGTGACGCACTAATCTGGGCAGACTTCCAAAAATGTGCAACCTATGTAACAAGAATAAGGTCAGCACAAATGATTTATATTATTACAATGACAGGTGCATTTCGAACAACGTCGACAGTTACAGGGCCTATCGACAAAATAATCAAAGAAAGCGCCGCCAAATGCTGGTTAAAGGAAGGCCAGGAGAGAGAGTTTACAAAGTAATTGCCAGATATATTTCTATCCCATGGGCGTATATATAGTTCACATGAGGAGGGCTCGACATTTGATACAATCACGGTTCCTATATTTCATAAGTAAAAATTCGGGACACTACTGACCGGAAGCTTGTTGGGGAGCGGGGGGAAGGAAGGGCTGGATCTGGTAAAGTTGTATGTATGTACAACATAATTGTTATTTACATTTGTACAGTCCCAGTATCCATAGGCGTAGCTAGAACTTTATATTTGGGTGTGCACAAAGAAAAAACAAATGAGGTATTGTACCTTTCTAATAGCATATTTTGCAACACAATCACTTGGTTCTTTAACTGCACTGATGTTTGTAAAGGAATATAAATTCACTAAATGACAGTGCTGAAAATTTCTGAATATATGTAGTAGAAAAAATCAAATTGCATAGAAATTACACACACACAAAATGTTCATAAATGTTACAAACAAATACATCAAAATACACGTCATCTATAACAAGAGACGTCTGTCAAAAGGTACAGTACAATGTTCTTAAACTCATCAATAACTTCATTTACATCAATAGACTAAGCTTTTTCCTGTTCCACAAATAGCAAGAGCAGGGCTTCCAATCTATCCTGCTTCTGAGTTGCTCTTAATTTAGTTTTAACTTGGGTAAGCTTGGAGAAAGCTCTCTCACACGTGCAGCTTGTGACAGGTATAGAAGAAAAGCGCTGCAGTACAGAGTAGAATGCAGTAAATATCTTCTTTCTCCAATGACATCACAAAATCGAAAAACTACAGATACTCATTTCATTAGCGATAATGCACACGTTTGTACCAAGTAATGACATTTTCAACTTCTTACAAACTGCCGCTTATTTTCTCTCTTATTGAAATATCTGTCTTCAATTCTCTTTGATAAAGCAGCCCATTAGGGTGTGCCTAGGCACACCCGGCACACCCCGTAGCTACGCCTATGCCAGTATCATATTATTTAAACTTATTAAAAGCAGAAATTCACTTCGAAATATATCATCACTTACCTTGCAATTCCTGTTCAGTGCCAAATGAACTAAGTTGTTATTTCACAATGTGGGAAACTTTATTTGAAAACTGCGGACTGAACAGATACGCACCCAAGCACTGACTCTTTACAGTGAGCAGGTTACTTACTATACAATGGAAAGAATCGTAACTGAAATTCAGCACTGCTAGCAGACGGCGGCGCCATCGTGAAGTCAAAAGATGTTTGCAGTACCTTCTTGAAATTCGATAACTGTTGTATTAGGGAGAGGGAGCGGTTCAATGTACAGTTAGAGTGCGCGTCAAATCTCCTGCATATGACCTTGAACGGCTGAACAGCACCAGCGAATCGCAGACGTGCGGCGTTGCCTAATTCCGTGACAAGGCGTTTCGCTGAACCACGCTGTCTCTTTTCCGTGTGAGATTTCGACATGGCACCGCTGTAGTGCGCTGCTATTGGCTATCGCCATATGCAGGAGATTTGACGTGCACTCTAGATTGTTTTGTAAAGTGACCATTTTAAAATTACGTACACGCATTTAAATATAAATAAAGTTCAGGAAAGTATAGTCTTAATCTTTTCTTCTTTCCCACCTGATTCCAGGAAATTTGTGCACCCCGAAGATACTATTCGGGACACAGGGACAAATTGTAATAATGCGATCTAAAGGCATAAGAGATTGTGTTCGATTTCAACCGTAATGCCGCGATCGCCCACAGCTAGGAAGAAAAACCAATATCCATAACTAAGAATCGATAGCAAGTCGATCAAACAAAACGATCCCCCATATTTTGTGTGAATATATATAGAATTGGTAGCTAAACTATAAAATCTAGTCCCCCCCCAAAAATTCCCATGACGCAGGCATCGTAAACGAGTTGCAGCCTATGCTATTTCCATAAAATGAACACTCCCGATAACGCAGTGCTTAACCTGTCGCCTTGTAATGAATAGTTACCGAGTTCGATTCTCGGTCGGGGCATATAGTGATTGAGTTCCAAGTTTTAAATGTAAGTCAAATCCTGTACCAAACTATAACAGTGCCCGTTAATTTTTTAAAAAATGAATATTTTGTCATGCACGAAGATAGATAATGATTATAAATGCAGTTGCGTGCGCTGTAAATATATTTTAAAAAAATGAATCATTAAAATGACTTTAATTGTGGTATTTGTTAGGGATGAGCAGATTCCTCTTTGAACCCATATTTTCACCCATTCCCACCGATACCGATGCCTGAAAATTGTAATAATTGATTGATTGATTGATGTCCTTTATTTTACTTCGCTTCTTGCGCCACGTTTGGCTAATTTGTGAAGATGGGGATGGGTGATGATATGATGAAATTGATGAATGGACACTCACAAACATCCATGCCCAGGTCAGGATTCGAACCCGGGACCCCTAATTCAATTTAATTGTAATTATTAAAAGTTATTAATATTGGTGCGCCAGTATTTCATTCCAATTATAAGCAATAATATATCAGAATTTCCCCTCAAGAATTAAATCAGAATATTAAAACAGATATCTCGGCATCGGTATCAGCGGAAATTGGAGGCACTTAGTGATTTGTTTCGGATATCACTTTAAACTGTAGGTCCAGTCCTGATTAGCCTCTCTGTGCATAAAGTGGATTTAAACTCATAATTAAAAGAAATGAAGTTGCACATGCGGATCCGTCTATGCGAACGGGAAAACAAAGCAGTAAACGGAGGTTTAGACGGACCGAACGGAGAGAACAAGTGAGGAAACGGATACTTGGATGGACCGAACGGAGAGGGCAAGTGAGGAAAAGGAGATTTGGAAGGACAGAACGGAGAGACCAAGTGAGGAAACGGAGATTTAGAAGGAAAGGACGGAGAAAACAAGTGAGTAAACAGAGATTTGGATGGACCAAACGGAGAGACCAAGTGAAGAAACGGAGATTTAGATGGACCGAACGGAGAGAACAAGTGAGGAAACGGAGACTTGGATGGACCGAACGGAGAGAACAAGTGAGGAAACGGAGATATAGACGAACCGAACGGAGAGGGCAAGTGAGGAAAAGGAGATTTGGAAGGACAGGACGGAGAAAACAAGTGAGCAAACAGAGATTTAGATGGACCAAACGGAGAGAACAAGTGATTTAAATGTGATTTCGACGAATTGAACGGAGAGAACAAGTAAGGAATCGGAGATTTAAACGGACAACTCCAAACAGCCTAAGCAACTTCTATTTACCCTCATCTATGAAACGCGCCAAACATATTAAGAAGGTTAATGTGTAGCTTGAACTCAAAGCAACAGAAATGGTTTAATCAATGTTAGAAAAGGAGACAGACGCTTCTCCTGACCAAGGTTACAATGTATATTTCTAGCACCTCTCCAATCAATTTACTTCAGGTTTCCTAGGAGACGCTTTGACGTAAACACTGCCCACATTAAACCTTCTACATTCAAGGATCTCATTCAGACACTTCGCTGTTTCGACACCGCTGGCTATTTATTTCCCATTATAAACGGCGATTAAACTGCTCTGAAATACCATGTTAGAGATAAATCTAAAAATTATAAGCTACCAGGTCAGCTATATTGAATCGTGAAGTTTTCTTGTAATGACACAGGTATTGTAAAAGTAATAACAATAGTAAGGTACTTTTAATGGCTAATAAATTGATCTCATCAGCATTTCAACATATATACATAATGCGGAAGAATTTTTTTAGCACTATTACTATTGTTAGCATATAATGGAGCAAAACTTGAAAATTGCTAAGCTTAGATAAAAATCTGATGGAAGATTTTGAAAGTTCATTTCAAGTTAGACATTTTTTTATTCGCAATATCTTTTATAGTTTTAGAATGGCAAACGATTAACAATTGATGATAAATGGGAATTGTTGCACGTTTTTCTTATTTAAACTTGCAATAAAATTCAATGAAATAAATTGCACAGACTGAAAGTCCTTTGACTAGGGTTTGTAACCATATTACTCATATGTCTTGAGCAAGGACGTATTTAGGGGGTCCAGGAGGTCCGGACCCCCCCCCCCGAAAGACTTACTAAGTACTAAAGTAAAATAATGTAAATTATGAAATAATACAATAACTAAAATTAAATAATGAAAATATACCTGTTCTTTAATCGAGGGTTAATAATTTCCCCCGAACTTATTGGAAGGAGAGGGTTATATTATATTGGAATCATACGACTTTGGACAGTATCAAGGAAGATTCAGATAATATTTATTACTACTTATAATAATATGCATAAATATTACCAGGAACTTTACTTTTCGTAAACTGGATCTAACATACGTTTTTGTTATTCAATATATATTAAATTCTTTATCTATTGGTAGGGACAATGATTTATGGTAAATAAAATTCATGAATTTCGCGCTTAAAAAGTTACAATTTCGGTATATAAAAGCGGTGAAAAAAGATCATTTCGTTGAAAAAGCGATAAATAAAATTCAAATTTAAGTAGTCTGCACTTACCTTTTATTAGTTAAAGTATACACTTAACATAATCTCTGCATTGCATGGTTTTAAATTACATCTCTGGTTGGTCATTATATTACCATAAGCTGAAAAAACATGCTCACAGTCAACATTACTAACAGGAAACCACAACACTTACACAGCTAGTGACACAAAGCTTTCGAGATCTTCTTTAAGTCCTAGCAGCATATTAATTAAATTCAAAGATACACCTGACTCCTTCACATCCCTCTTTACCATATCCTGAAAAGCTGTGTACCCTCTCAAAAAATTTAATTGTGAACATGCTTTTAGAATAGTCACATTCTTGCAAATGTCGTACAAGTCTTCATTGACAATATTTATTGCAATATTTCTTGCATACTGAATAAAATATTAACATTTTCAAAAAAAATATTTCCTGGATCTTCGCAGAGCAAGTCATTTAATTTTGTACAAGCCTTGTTGCCTCAAACTCTCGAGCACATTCAAATACTGAAATAACTTTGGGCATTGTACGAGGGTGGATCATTAAGTATCGCACAACATTTTTTTTAAAAAAAGAAGTTTAATAGGTAAGACAACATAAATTATACAAAGTTAAACCACATCCTTTAGCTACTTTTCGACATAGGAGCCAAGTCTTTCAACACATTTTCCCCATCGTGGCACTAGTTTCAATATACCATGTTCATAGAACTCCGCCATTTGAGAATACATCCATCTGCACACAACCGATTGCACTTCTTCATCGGAATTGAAACGTTCGCACACTAGGAATTTCTTCATTGGGCCAAACAGATGGAAGCCTGAAATGTTGAACCGCCCTGACAAGGTTCTCAGATTGATCTGCCGGTCGTTGAGAATTGCCTGCTCAATGGCTGTAACATTCCGTTCCGTTACAGCAGTTACTGGTCGCCTGGAACATGACGAGTCAACAAGGTGCACACGGCCTCCTTGAAAGAATGTGCACCACCTGGTCCAACAGTCTTCCCCATACACGCCCAACATTTCGCTGTCAATTTCACTAGGGTATTGTCCTTTCACCCACAAAAAACGAACTACAGCTCTTTGTTTTTCACACGTTGACGACAATAACAGGCACGCCATCTTTGCTAAGTAGTTCACGCTTCTGCCGCAAGAGTTATACCTGATGGAACAAATGCCGTCTCTAGCGCCAACTTCAAACTACACATCTGTAGAATTTCAACGTCCCAGCCACAATAACATCGCGGGAAAAAAATTGTTGTGCGATACTTAATGATCCACCCTCGTAATTCGCCAAAGAAACTATGAGCAAGACACGAAAATCCTTGAAACTCGTATTTTTGTGTGGCATGTAATGGAGACACAGACTACACACGATCTTCTGTAGGCCTCTGATATGAACTTTTTGGACGGCAAACTTTGGCTGAAAAAAAATAAATAGTCCTACTAAAACATTTGCATTTTAGCTACAAAAACATAACATTAAAAGCAGAAAAATAATTTCCGTATTTTCTGAATGACAGCATCGTATTTACGCATTACGTTGGAGCGAGATAGCCTGAGTTGCAGGAATGGAGAAATGAACGAACGGAGAAGAAAGAGGCTAAACACTTATCACTGACACCGTTTGCACTGTGCGGCATTGCGCTTCTGATGATGTAAAACTACTTTACGCAGTCATTGTCACCTGTAATGAAATGTTGAACTTTCACGAGCAAAATAACAATCCAATGTTATGAAAGAGGGTAAATTAATGTGTGTTTTTTTTGTTTTGACAACTGAATTTCGGTGTTATTTCGTGAACTTCGACACTTTTCGTTTCATTTCGCATTTTGATTTGTATTTCGCGGAACTTCGTGGAGCCGAAAATGGTCGTAACTCTTATCCACTTGCCTCGAAACAAAATTATACACAGTTTAAAATAATTTCGCGTTTAAAGCGTTCGCGAAATTTCAGTGTCCCTATCTATTGGACATTAATATTCTCGCCAGGGCAGTTTTTTTTTTTTATAAATTATGCCGACTTTAAACAAAATCTAGATAATGAATACTTGCTGCTTTTATCACTATCCTTATGCCGTTTTTGTACCTATTCATGCAATAAAAATATATTAATAAATTTGAATATTTTAATTAATACTATTATAATTCATACATAGGCGCCGACTCCATGGGGCTTGGGGGGCTCGAGCCCCCCAATGTTAACGGTGTGGGAAAAGAGCCCTCAAATAATTTTGCTTAAGAGGATCAAATGTATTATTTTGCTTCTCTTGTAAAGTTTATTCTGAATTGTGCCACATGAACTTAACTTTAAATACACATTTGAAATGTTCTAGACCATCAACTTTGGGGGGCTGAGACCGCTAAACCATCTACTTTGGCGGGGGGGGGGGTGGGGGGCTATGAGCAGAGACAGCAACAACTATGTACTAAATATGTAATTATGAGCATTGTTGAAATTTTTACTAAAAAGAGTTTCAAAGGACGATGTGCATGAACTAGGAGAGTGGATCGGACGTTCGGGCTACAAATGGCTCTCACATGACTTTCAGAACGAGATCATTGATATATTACGGAGATCTGTTTTGCGCTCCGTGGTAGCAGATATTATAAGTCTGGAATATTTTGCTATTATGGTTGACGAAACTTGTGACATATCTATCCTTGGACAATTAATAAATATTCTGCATTCGAACTATGAATAAAAATTTTGATATTTTTGAGGAATTCATGGGCTTTTATGAAATTCTGAACACTGAGACCAAAACTTAAAAAAAGAGAGAGAGCGAGTCATTCATTAATTTTTTTCAGTGATTAGAGCCCCCCCAATAATTTTGACAAGTCGACGCCCCTGAATTCATATAATATAATTATAATTATTTTAATTTAAACATTATTATTATTATTTTGCGACACTTGGTTCGGATCTCCCCCCGAATTATGTTGCTCGATACGTACCTGGTCTTGAGTTATTACACTGGTTTACAAATTTTCATGAACTTTCTGCTTATGTATACAGGGTGTCGCAAAACTCTTTCAACGACGCTTGGGTGCTGGTAGATATCATAAAAACAAGTAACTTTTCTCTATAAAGTTTACCTCGAAAGTGCTTAGTTTCTGCGCTATAAGCGCTTAAAATATATCCTGTACGTATGCAACCCAACACAGCAAACGCTTGCTCTGACATAACTACCAGGGGCGCGTGGCAGGGTTGCCACTAGCGTTCCTCGTTAAGAGAGACGACTTGAAAACAACAACTTGGGAGTCTTGCCTGAGCAAAATCCAAAACATTAATGGTAGCCTACTTGCGATGTTGTAAGAAGCATTGACAGTATTTATAAACTGACCAAGACAAATAATGGGCGGACTGAAATTCAAGATTACTCATTCTAAAATATCTCCATAATGAATTGATTGATTTGGTTTATTTTAATTCGCTTTTCTGCCACTTTTGGCTAATCGCGAAGATGAGGATGATATGATGAAATAACAAATGACACCAATGTCTAGGCCAAGATTTAAACCCGAGATACCTGGCGCCGTAGCGAGCTGTGCTAACCACATCACCACGGAGTGTTTCGTGTATATTGCGATATCAACAATTGCAAGGGAGACGTGAGATATGGGAAATCCACGAACGAACAAATGTAAACATGATGTGTTTGCTGGCCTCGTTTCGAACATGCAGAGCCGCCCCCCGTGCAGGAGTGGTTAGCACATCGCGCTACGACGCCAAGGGTTCCGGGTTCGAATCCTGGCCTAGGCATGGATGTTTGTGAGTGTCCATTCATCAATTTCATCATATCACCACTCATCCACATCTTTACAAAGTAGCCAAAAGTGGCACAAAAAACGAAGTAAAATAAAGCAAATCAATCAATCAATGGATGAATCAATCATTAAATTAAAAGAGCATTGCAATTATTTCCCTATAAGACGAACACGATTAGCAATGACGCTAGCACAGATACGAGGGTCACTATTTATATTTTGAGCCTAACAATGAAAAAACAGGAATTTGGCAACAACGGCGTCTTCCGCCGACGAAAATCGTTGTCCACGCAATTTATTCTTGACATTCGGGAACAAGAAGAAGTCATTGGGTGCTAAATCAGGACTGTACCCATCAAACGATTTTTTGACTGTTCATAAAGTCGGTTGTTAGACGAGATGTGTGACAGCTGGCATTGTCTTGATGAAGAATGATCCGACGGCGTTTTTTTTCCGTATTTGACCGAAAACCTCTGGCAAACAAATTGTTGTGTACCATTCAGAGTTGACCGTTCTACGTTCCTCTAAAGGCACAGTTGCCACATGACCAGTTTCCCCGAAAAACAGCGGACCATTTGTTTCGATGTGCTTCGAGAGCGAACAACTTTTGTTGGATTGGGTTCATCTCGAAACACCCATACAGTCGACTGCTGTTTACGTTCCGGCTCATATGCATATATCCATGATTCGTCACCTGTTACAATCTTATATACGTCTTTTGAAGCACCACGATTGTATTTATTGAGCATTTGTTTGCACCAAGTGACGCGAGCGTCTTTTTGAGTTTTTGTCAAATTGTGTGGGATCCAACGAGAACATACCTTTCTCACAGCTAAATGATCATGTAATATTTTATATATGCTGGTGGAACAAATGCCTATGGTTGCCTCAATCTCACAGTATGTCACATGACGATCTTGCAGTATTAGGTTTTGCACAGCATCAATGTTTTCTTGAACAACAACTGATTTTGGACGACCTTCGCGAATCTCGTCGGTGAGCGAATGGCGGCCACGATTAAATTCGTTATACCAGCGTTTCACAGTTTCAAAGGATGGGGCTTCATCGCCAAATGTGGAAGTAAGTTGATCGATGCACTCTTGTCTTGATAATAAAGGTCGAAAATCGTAAAATATCATCGCACGAAAATGTTCACGAGTTAATTCCATTTTATTGTTGTCGCGCAATCTCCAAGGCAACATAAACAATACAAATGAAGCTATTGACAAAACATTTGAAGTACGTTATGGTCAATAATGCCAGACGATTCCGTGCAAACGTCAAATCGCGCCTAACTTCAATTAGTGTTGCCAAGGCTCAAAATATAAATAGTGACCCTCGTAGGAATAATTTTCTAATAAATAAATTGTAATAACATTACAGTCTGTGTGTTCGAGAAGACGCAGCATACACATCATGTTTACATTTGTTCGTTCGTGGATTTCCCATATCTCATGTCTCCCTTGCAATTGTTGATATCGCATGATACACGAAACACTCCGTGGTGATGTGGTTAGCACAGCTGGCTACAGGTCAGGTATCTCGGGTTTAAATCCTGGCCTAGACATTGGTGTCATTTGTTATTTCATCATGTCATCCTCATCTTCGCGATTAGCCAAAGGTGGCAGAAAAGCGAATTAAAATAAACCAAATCAATCAATCAATTATGGAGATATTTTAGAATGAGTAATCTTGAATTTCAGTCTGTCTATTATTCTTCTTGGTCAGTTTATAAATACTGTCAATGCTTCTTACAACATCGCAAGTACCATTAATGTTTTGGATTTTGCTCAGGCAAGACTCCCAGGTTGTTGTTTTCAAGTCGTCTCTCTTAACGAGGAACGCTAGTGGCAACCCTGCCACGCGCCCCTGGTAGTTATGTCAGAGCAAGCGTTTGCTGTGTTGGGTTGCATACGTACAGGATATATTTTAAGCGCTTATAGCGCAGAAACTAAGCGCTTTCGAGGTAAACTTTATAGGGAAAAGTTACTTGTTTTTATGATATCTACCAGCATCCTAGCGTTGTTGAAAGAGTTTTGCGACACCCTGTATATGCTTGGGCCCAATATAGTATCCTCATACATAACAGAACGAAACTGCATGTAATTTGCACTTCCGCTGATATGCTGTTCCATAACAAGGCAAATGAACTTAACGCAGATTAACACACACTCAGACTGAAGTAGTAGACATGATGGCGAAGAAACAACCTCGAAACACACAACCACAAGGCCAAAGTAGGAATTCAGGTGAGCGCTTGTACTCTTCAAATTTACTACGCACCGATAGAAACACACACAAAAAATAGATAAACCACACAGACGGGGTAGACATGAAGGAGACTTTCGAACCTTTACAAGAGTTAAAATCAACAGCAACTGTGCTTCCATCTAGCGACTGTAAGAGCAAATACACCCATATTGCTGCGTCTAAGCCAGCAGAGCGAGAGAACAAAACATGCTAATATCTTTCAAAATGTTGATATTTCGACAAAATCGTTGCCGGATTCGTGTTTTGTTCTATAAGAATTCATCACAAAACAATGATAAGCAAAATCTTGTTGACCAGTGTTATCATTTCGCCCTTCTTGGCGGACGCCAGGGCTCTAGGATTCGAATCCCGGCCACGGCATGGGTGTACTGACCCTTCATCAATTTCACAATTTCATCACCCATTTTCATCTTCGCGATTAACCAAAAGTTACAGAAAAGCAAAGTAAAATAAATCCAATCCAACCAATCAATCAATCAGTTATCACTAGGGAACGGAACTTTATGTGCGAAAAAACTCAGAAATATTTATTTTTTTATGTGTCATAAATGTTGAAAATATGTGATAAAAACAGGAAAATATGTGACAAAAATAAAAAAAAAAACATTTGGTAACAAAACAAAATATTGCATGCATTTTAAACACCTGAAATCAGTTTCTAAATGCTTACGTACTTCTTAGCGAGCTATTTTTTGGAAGAGTTGAGGTGGATCACAGTTTTTTTTCCCAACTTCTCTATTGTAAATCTGTGACGATTAGCTCTAAAAAGCATCTTATATTGTGAGAAAAACGCTCCACGTCACAAGAAACAATTCTTGCATATTTGAAGCACGAAATGTCACTATAATGCTGAAGTTTTCCAAAGCATTCTCTTCCTCTACTTGACCTTCCAAAACACGTGCAATTTGGCACAAAGTTTGAAAACCTTGGTTTTTTTCCCCCAAAATGTCTGTACATTTAGACATTGGCACTTGTGCGTTAGATCCAGTGGGGGGTAATATTTTCCCCCAATAGGATCTTAGGCGAGGCATCAGAAGTCTGCCAGCGAGCGTGTTCAAAGACAAAACGAACCGAACACACTCGATATGAAAGAGGTGCGGAGAATAAACATTTTTACTTCGAGGAGTTCGAGGTAGCTGAAGTCAATGAGCGATTTTATGCACTTAAAATGAAAATTTGCGAAATGTGTATTCACATACGGGAAACTGGGAAATATGCGTTTTTATGTAAAATAAAATTTGCTGCGTTGACATATGAGGCTATGATCAGAATGTTGGCAAAAACGAGGGTCTCTATCTTATCGCAGAAAAAAAACATTTATTTACCTAAAGTTCAGTTCCTTATCACAGTTTCATTCCAGTGCACCTTCGTAGGACCTCCCCGATGGCGCAGTGGTAGCGTCGTCGCCTTGTAAGCAAGGGACCCCGGGTTCGATACGCAATGGAGGCGCATAGTGGTTCGGATCCCACTTTAAACTGTAGGTCTAGTCCCGATTAGCCTTACTGTGCATAAAGTGGACTTAAAACACCAAATAAATCAATCAGTGCACCTTCGTAAATAGAGACGTCAATAGCGCCGTTTCTTGTGCCCGTTTTTACCGTATTTTCAGTTGTGATGGTACAAAAAACGTTTATATGCTAACTTCAGTGTAACTCTTTGCTTTGGTAGGCGTATACGCGAGGAGCAGTACAGTGAACGACAATAATAATTCGCAAGAATGTTTCTTAAAGAATTGAGGGATGGGTTATTGCATTTTTGTCTGGGTGCAAGAAAGTAATCAGCAATGATAGGGTATTTTATTATAGGTTGTTTCTTATTTCCATTAGATTCACTTTCGGCAATTCAGCCATAAAGATAAAAAGAATCCGACAAACACACCGCCAAATTTTTATTCTAGTAATGAAAGAATATTTACAAGCCCAAGACAATGGCATGTTTATTTTTAGAAATGTCTTATTCCTTTATATATTTCTTTTTAGCGCCGTAAATGACTTTTTTTATATCTATTTGTCTTGAGCGTGTTCACGATGATTCCAAAAAGGCGTGTACACAAATGCAGCGATAAAATATCTAAGTTCGGCAAGTTTTGTCAGTACTTTGCGAATGAAATGGTTACAAATGGACCTTCAGTTTGAAATCATCCCCCCTATCATTTGCCCCCCTCCCCAATGTGTTCCACCAACGATCTTCTAAAAAACCACCCACATTAAACATTTCCATGGGTGGGGTTTTGTTGCATCAATAAAGATAAGCAATTTATTTTGACTTCAATATGCTTTACTAAAGATAGTATCGAAAACACACACAAAGGACGTGTCTGTGTGTGTTTAGGTCACAAGCCCCCCACCCCATATCTCTCCCCCTCCCCTTTCAAGATACCATTAACAGATCTACACCAATGCACATTCATGCAAATCCGGTTTCCGTTTCGGAGTGGTTAGCACACATAGCTGCGACGCCAGGGGTCGCGGGTTCGAATCCCGGCCTGGGCATGGGCGTTTGTGAGTGCCTATTCATCAATTTCATCATATCATCACTCATCCCATCTTCGAAATTAGCCAAAAGTGGCAAAAAAGCGAAGTAAAATAAAGCAAATCAATCAATCAAACATACAAGCAGAATGAAAATAAAACAGGAACAGGAGACAAACATAATTATGAACTCTAAATGATTTATATTAATTGAATGCAAAAACTAAACAAAACTTATGCACTATTTTGTAATTTAATATTTTATTTTTATTTAATTATTTTTAATTAATAAAAAATAATTCAATTTTTAAATTTAGGCAAAGGAATTAGTTTCCTACTTTATAAATATTTAATTTATATGAAAGTAACTAATGAATTCCGATACATTTACTTTGACACATAATAAACATTTACATCATATAATAATTCACACACACACACGCATATATATTATATATTTTGATCTAGTTTTATTTTACTTCGCGTTTTGTGCCTCTTGCTAATTTGCGAAGATGAGGATGTGTGATGAAATGATGAAATTGATGAATGGACATTCACAAACAACCAAGCCCGAGCGGGATTCGAACCCGGGACCCTTGGCGTTGCAGCGCGATGTGCTAACCAATTTTTTAATTTCGTTTTTATAAAGGAAAGCCCCCTATGCGGAAGCTTCCCCCATCACACTTCATTCACTAATATCATTTCATTCATATTTCAATTTCAGAACTTTTCAGGACAGACAATCACAAACGTCCATGTCCGAGCCAGGATTCGAACCCGGGACCCCTGGCGTCGTAGCGCGATGTGCTAACCACTCCGCCACAGGGGCCGACAACCACTCGGCCACAGGGTCCGAGTATGTCTCATTAACATTCAAATTCTCCCTGCCCCCACCCAAACACGGTACTTCCTTGCAACTTCCACCAACTCCCTCTCCCCTTGTTCACACCACCGAATGCACTGAGAAAATATTTGAACCTCTTGGAAGAGGTCGAAATCGCAATTTCTCTGTTACTTCATTATAGGTCAGTAACTCGTCGTTTCCCAATGACAGCCATGTGAGGGCGTGATGTATTGTGGGGATTTTTTCATATTATTATCCCCCTTTAAGGAACCGACAGAGCGGACTTGGTACTCCACAATGCTGTCAGCTGCCAGCCATTCATGGGCGATCCGCTGCGATTAAAGATACACGTTTATGCATGACAAGTGCATGTATCTGTAGCAGTGTTGCCTACCCTTGATCTGAAAAAGTGCCCAAACGGGACGTTGAAGATGCGTCTCGGAAAATAACTTACATAGTTATTTCAAAATAAATACCTGAGCCGCCATAGGGAAGGGCACCCCAGGCCCCGCGATTCAGGAGGCGCCGCACCAGATAAAAATAATTGTTTTTGTACGGCTTATGTACACGGTGCTTCCAATTAAGTAACTTATGTGAGTGACTTCATGGATTGCTTTGACACATTCAAAAATATTCAAATCCAAAATTACCCGTTCGTAGGTCCGCACTACCTTCAGCCAGTGGCGTGCCCAAGGTTGGGTTGGGGTGGAGGTCATGACCCCCCTTTGGCCCAGTATTCCTAAAAAAAATGAGCGAAAAAACAGCATCATGAGGACCGACTATTATAAAATTATATATATATATATATATATATATATATATATATACACACCACCACCCTTTTCGAAAATCCTGCACGCCACTGCACTATTTTCATCAGCCCCAATTTACATGTAAATAACAATAACAGGAATAATAAATAAAGAAAATATCAAGTTTTTGTAGTAATTTTATATTGCAATAATTTGATGTGCAAGTGTACATAGAGAAAAAAATGTTTTGAATAAAAAAAAAACTTTCTGGCAAGAAAAACCTGCTTAAATAGGCGGAAAACAAGTGCTTGTTCATTACTAGAACGAAATTACGTTGGGAAGTGTGCACATTTTCAAAATTTTTAGACAAAATTACTAACTTTAGTAAAGGCTACCAAATTCTTGTGTGTATTGTTGCAAAAAGCGTAACCAAACTGTGCAGGTCAAATCTAGATTGTCCTTTGTTATATGAAAGTTCGAAAGTATGAAATCGGCGCTTTCAGTATTCGTCTCCGTTATTGAGAATGTCCATTATTAGGAAGTAATCTCCATTCCCACGTGTTTCTGCCTGAGAATTAAGAAATGTTAGTTATTTACCAGGGACGGCGACAGGGGTGGGCACGGGTGGGCAAGCGCCCACCCAAAAATTCCTGTGCCCACCCGATTGCCCACCCAATCAAATTCAATAAGTACATATACCTACTTGGAGATAGCTATATGAATGTTTCGATATTTTGTTTGTGAATATTATCTATGCTAGAAATGTTCACATATTATCAACTCATAAAAAGCCAAATTTGTCATTAGAAAGTGAAAGTAATTACTAGAGCTATTGAAACAAAAACTGTGATCAAATGAACACTTCCATGATTAAAAGCAGTTAGTAGGCTTAGGAGGCTCAAAATTATACAGGGTAAGATCAATTATAACTCCATTAAGCCTTGTTTCCATGATTATGAAAAACTAAATATGCTGACCAAGGCAGTAATTTATTTTATTATAAAACATAAACTAACGTTCGATAACTGTTAACGATAAACGTTAGTTTATGTTTTATAATAAAATAAATTACTGCCTTGGTCAGCATATTTAGTTTTTGGTAAGATCAAGATTAGATCAGAATTTAGGTTGAACTTGAGGACTGCAGCTCCAGGCCTCCACATACGTATATAAATCCCAGCCTGGGTATGGTTAAAATAATCTCCAAGTAAACAAATAAAAACATCATCTTAGCGATACTTCCTCCGCCAACACTATTGTTTAATTCGACTTTTTAAATTATTATTAGAATAATTTAATCACGAAGACTTAGATTGGCAGGCCATGTGACGCGAATGACAGAGGAAAGAATAGTTTACAGGATTCTTGTTGGGAAACCTGATGGTATGAGACCAGTGGGAAGGCCAAGACAAGGATGGAGGGATAACGTTGAGATGGACCTAAAAGAAATCGGCAAGGATGGGAAAGATTGGATTGATCTTGCCCCGAATAGGGACAGATTGAAGGCTTGTGTTGCTGCAGCCATAAACCTTTGGGTTTAAGTATGCTAGAGAGTATAATATAGTTTTAATTAGCTCTGCATTGAATTCCAGAAGTGTCCCTTTTCTTATTTTATTACAATTTGTATATACCTGTTATCTTCAAATATCAATATGCTATGGGAAATATCAACTTCATATTCATTCTACTAATAAGAAGGAATCACAATAATCACTACAATACTGAAGTGAATAAATTTTAATAAACCAGTTATGTATGGAAAAAGCTACAGAATTATTCAATTATCTACTAATGAGTGGCTTATCCTATTTAGAAATCCTCGCCCCACACATAAAGTGGCGGCGATTAGGAGGAGCGGGAAGTGGGGGATGCAGTTCCCCCGCCACGTTTTGCCACTTTTTGCCCCCCCCCCCCCCCCACTATGGCCTCTTTATGCTAAACCTTTTCTACCAAGAAAAAAGTATATTGTCCTTGCCTCTCAAATGTTGGCACCCAATCGCCGCTACTACAAACATTCGGATAGATTTGTCAGTTGTACAAACCTTGTAAGCTAAGAAAAGTGATCCCCAAGGAGTAAGAAAACTCTTTCAGTCAAAAACTCATACGATGAAAATACTACGCTCAGGAACATGTATTTAAATTACGAGAAACTTCACGATTGTCTACCATCGCACTTTCTATCATTGTCGCCGAATACATAAAATCAAGTATGTGCCTTGTATTTGCAACACAAGCTTAAACCTAATTCACATTTATTTCACTGTATTAACATGCATGAAAGAATGTGACTGATTAGAATGTATGGCTGCGCATGGGTAAACACTTCCTTGAAATAATTGTGTCCATCAGAGACAAAGCGAAAGGAAATGGAATAAGATGCGACAATAGATTAGAAAAGATAAAGAGAAAAACAAGAAAAGGAAAGGGAAAATAAGTAAGAGGAAAATCGGGAGTGTAAGAGAGAGGGGGATACATACGTCTTACATACACATATACTATATATGGTCTTACATTTATACTGCCCACCCTAATTATCAATAAGGAGCTTCTGCCCACCCGGTCGAAAATTTCTGGCGCCGCCCCTGTTATTTACAAGTTTCCGCTGTCCATAGGCGTCCTTTAGGAGAAGTTTTACTGTATATAGTAATATATCACTTATTCTAGTTACTTACTATACGAGTTGGCACGCCTGTAAAACAGAGCCGTGCCCAATAACAGCTGTATTCTGCAGTGTACGTCACGCGTTGCCTCGGTGACCGGCGTCTGCTAGTGCGCGACTCGAACAGCGCAAAGCCAATGTAAGAGTGCTCCTGATTGGTCAGTGCATGTGTGGCATGATGCCCCTAACGCACAGCCTCGTAGAATAAAACGAAGGGCGCACAATTCGTGCCGCCGAAGTTGAACAGGTCGATAAGTAAAGTGATAGTGAGATATCCCTTCTGAAAAGCGAGTCCCAATCCAGGAATTAACACAACGGGACTGAAGAATTGACGTGTCTAGCTGGGATAAGGAATTTACACGGTAGGTTGTGAATCTCAGTTATTGGATAGTGGTGCGAGAAATGTGTCAGTGATTTTTTTTTCTTGTTTTCGCAGTTGGATCGATGATGTGTTTGGTGGTGACAATGTTGTGTGAAGTGCAGTTGAAGGTTTAAAAAGCCGGTTGTTGCGGATGATGTGTTTTTTTAAGGAACGTTGGGCTTCCCAAGACATTTAGAACTAAATAAACTGGCAATTAATAGAAGACAAAAATTGATTGCCCCCCCCCCCCCCTTTACTTGACTGCTAAAAGTAAGCTCCCCGGTATGAAATAATAAATCTTGAATCTTCGTAAGGGTCTCAAAATTTCATCCCCTTGTCTAAAATAAGCTACCCCCCTTCCAAGGAGGTGTCTAAAAAGTAATAAACATTATTAGCAAGTATAAATTGCAAATTCCCGGGTTTACGCCTAAATTCAAGCGATTGTCCCTTGAAACGTCTAAAACCAACACGGAATTGTCAATTTGTATAGGAGTGAGTTCTAATTCTGTATTCTTAGGTCTAAATTTAAACGATCGACCCCCAAAGAGTGTAATACAACAAATCATTAATTAAACGATCACCCCCTACAAGCGTCTAAAACTAACAATAAATCGTCAAATAACGGACTCGTACATTGTAATCCAGCTCGGTTAGATCTAAATTTAAGCGATCGTCCCTTGAAGTGTCTAAAACTGACAATAAATGGTCAATTAAGAGTTGAGATCCTCTTTTTGAGTCTAAAATTAAGCGATTGGCTCCCGAAGCGTCGAAAACGAACAATTATGACCCTCCATGACGTCTAAAGATATGCGATCACACTCTGTGACGGTCTAAAACTAGTGAATCTTCAATCAATCTGGCTAAAAAGACAGGTGAACCGTTCCTCACGAAATGCAATCAACTTGGTACAGTCACGGACACTTATGGGTTGGAATGATCCTATTGCAAGTCAATGGAATCATAACCCAGAAGTGTGTACAACGGCTATGCCTAACCTGATTTGGCGTTACACTTCTATACCGTATCAGCTCGTGGTGTGATGTGACTGCATTTAACGGAATGATAAAAACTCTGTGCCCTGCTTTCGAAATTGTATCAACTCTGACGCATACCTTCAAATATGTATCCCTCCCCCCCTTTCCACCTTTTCATCAACAATTGACACAACCGTATTGCATTGTGTACGTTTTTTGTTCGGGCGATATAGTTTCGAAATCACCATTATGAAGCGAGTTTGTTGATTGTCGCGTCATTGTTGTGGATTTTTGCCTTTGTGCGTGTAGTTCTTTGCAGGTTGAATGAGTGATAGCGTCTGTCATTTACTGATAGGGGGAGGAGGGGAAGGGAGTTATATTTTAGGTCGAAAATAAATGCTTAAAAATAGTACGATTTCGAATAGGTTTTTTTTTTAGTTTTTTAAAGTACTGAGTGTGCTCGGAAAAGTTGTAAATTTGTAGCTGACACGTGACTACCATTTTCTGTCAGTATTTTTTGGTTAATGTTCGAATTTGTATTATTTAAACAACAACAAAAACTGGAAGGAAATTATTTTTCGTAGGACGCCATCAAAAACTGAAGAAGTGATTTTGAAAGTAGTTTATTACTGAGGAAAAAATGCTTTATTGTAATGGAGATAGCCTACTTTCTTTTTTAAAAGCTCATGTTTTGGTTCGAGTTGATGTTTTAAGTCCACTTTATGCACAGTAAGGCTAAAAGCTCATGTTATTTTTCCATATTTCCCCGTATGTGAGGATTGTTTATACTTTTAGAAAATGTTGAGCAACTATGAGATCATCATCTCGCACATACTCCAAACGTAGGTTGTCCGATCTGCCTAATGAAGTGGTTGTATACCTTTATTTGATTATTTAGCGGCGCATTTATGCCACTTTTGGCTAACCGCGAAGAATGATGAAGGGACACTCACGAATGAACACTTATGCCCAGGCCGGGATTCGGACCCAAAACGCCTGACGTCGTCGCGCGCTATGTTAACCCCTTCGCCACGGAAGTCGGCTAGATTCACACTCGTGAGTAACTAAGAGATATTGTTTAAGTCCACTTTATGCACAGAAAGGCTAATCGGTGCTGGACGAAAGTGGGATCCGAATCACCGGGTACAGACCCCGAAACAGGCGCGGATCCACAGGGAGGGCGATAGGGGCGATTGCCTCTCCCAACTACCAGATTTTAAGATATATTATTATGTCTCTTTTTTTAAGACTTAAATGTTTGGTTTTTATCACAGAGCTTCGAAAAATATTTTTTGATAGGCTAATCGGAACTGGACCTACAGTTTAAATTTGGAACCGAAACACTGTGCCTCAGAGACCCCATGACAGAGTAGGTTTTGGTTTCTTTGTTTACTCATTTTACCCCTCACATCTGATCGTTCAGTTTATCGTGGCAATACATGGAAGGAACTATGATAACGACATACAATAATAACTATCTAAATGCAGCCCTGGACTCTTACTTTTGTAAAACAATACGTTAATGTGTAGAACATGATTGCCAGCTTGGTTCGTGTTTGCAGTATGATATATTGTTTGTTTTTGATTTTGATTTGATTTAGTTTATTTTACTTCGCGTTTTGTGCCTCTTGGCTAATTTGCGAAGATGGGGATGAGTGATGAAAGGACATTCACAAACAACCAAGCCCGACCGGGATTCGAACCCGGGACCCTTGGCGTCGCAGCGCGATGTGCTAACCACTCGGTCACAGGGTCGGGCATATTGTTTGTATAAAACAGTCCAAGTGTAGGTTAGAATTGATTCTCGGTAAGGTGATGTGCCCAATTGATTTTCGCTCCTCCCAACTGTAACTTCTGAATCCGCCACTGCCCCGAAACCTCTTGATTACAAGGTAACAACGTTACCACTACGCCATCGGGGAGATACAGAGCAACGAGCCCAGTCATCTGCATGAAATCTTAATGTAATGCTTTTCTTACTGTTAGACCATAATACACGTTGTCACATATCACAACGAGACCGCGATACAAACAGAATTATTCGCTGACGCGGAAATAGTTTTACACTGCATTTCGCAATATTATAAATTCCTGCGATTGAAACCAGCTCCTGCTGTGTAGATGGGTATAAGGTCAGCCGGAAGATTGCATTTTGAAGGTCGTTACACCTCTCTTGTACTGGTTCTTCCTTCACTGGACCACGTGGGGCTGGAAAGGTCCGAACGTCTTGCTTGGGATAGTGGTTTATCCAGAATTTTCCATTGGGGGAAGGGGGAAGTGTAAGTTCGTAGTTAGTAGGTGTAAGCGTAAATTTTGTCAAGTTGACTGTGAATTGGGGATGTAGAGGAAATTTTGAGGGTGTGTGTGTGTGTGGATAAATAACTGCCCGGGATTCGAATATTTCCTACAATACTCTAGGATGAATTCTAAGCAAATCTAATGATTTAGAGTTGAGAATAAGTGTTGTGTATCTTAAAACATTTGTGAAAAAAAAGGTTTCTTGAGAACTTTCGTACGCAAGACTCTGGCACAGTCGTCCAACATTCATTTCGAGTTGAGTTTCGGCTATTATAGTTATTGACAAAGTTTTGCCCGTTTGTGATGACGTCAGGGTGTGCTGAATATTTTATGACATTTCCTCTGTAAGTGTGAATGAATGTTTGATGACACTTACACTGCAAAATCAAATTAGTTTCCAGTGAAATTCTTGAAGTTCTAGCAACAATCACTCTAGTTAATGGGCTTAAAGATTTCATTACAAGGCAGTGCATTCAGCTATCTATCAAATCACGTCCACTCCATCTATAGGCAAGAAATGGAAGCTAATGTTTTCAATGAAAATTGATTGATTTATTTATTTTACTTCGCTTTTTGTGCCACTTTTGGCTAATTTGCGAAGATGGGGATGAGTGATGATATGATGAAATTGATGAATGGGCACTTACAATCATCCATGCCCTGGCCAGCATTGGAATCTCTTAGCGCGATGTGCTAACCACTCAGTCATGGGGGCGACGTAATGAAAATTGTTAGTACCATTATTCCAAATATATTTCTGTGGAGCTTGACCCTTAGAAACTCAATTCTCGCCACGCCATTGCTCCAAATGCTTCCTGTAGATCGCTGAAATTTGTTTACATTGACCTGTTTGTGGTGTGGAAAAATAATGATTCACAGTGTGACATAACGTCTGAAAGCTGTTCTATTCGTGCAACTCGCGTGCCAAAGAAACAGACTATACTCGTGAGGCAATTCTGGCATTGTTTTCCACCTGAAAACATGTCGTCACCATATCGGACTTTGTTGCAGCGACAGGACAATATTTTGTATCTGGGTTTCAAGATCTCCTGACGCGAGAAAAACTTCTTCGATTGAGCCCGAGCATGGAAGCAAGAATCGAACCCTTACCGTCGGAAATCGATCGCAGTGACGTCACCTGAGCTACCATTGGCTAGGACCCTCATCGGTAAGAATATTCTAGAGGTAAGTTATTAATATTATTTCTGCGTCTATATGGACGCAACTGACCTGTGGAGTGCTATAAGGGAGGTGATATAGTCAGTCCTTCGATCCAGTAACAGCAGTACTGCGATGGCTGATTGATTGATTTGCTTTTCTGCCACTTTTGGCTAATCGCGAAGATGAGGATGAGTGATGATATGATGAAGGGACATTCACAAAGAACGCGCAGGATGTGATTCGAACTCGGGACCCCTGGTGACCTCCATAGAGGCCGCGGCGATACTGCCGTGGTTATCTATCTACTTCTTTTGTAATCTAGGGGTAACAGATTCGATTCCTGGTGAGGGTTATTCCAGTGAATAATACTTATAAATAGTAGTCCCACTCCGAATAATACACTTGAGCACACTCATTACTTGTAAATTCACTTACAAGTTATTACCGTAATGAAAAAATTGTGCGAAATTCCAGCATATCTTTATGCTATGTTTCAGGTCGTAACACGAAATTTCCATCAATGACTACCATGCATAGCATATTGTTGCTCAACAATAATTGTTACAATTCAATTAACTTGCAATAAATTCGAGTAAAAGTATGCTAGCTAAAGTTATTTACTCCTTTGTTAATTTCTCCTATCTTAACCTTTTTTTCTAGAACTTCTAGTATCAATTCTCAATTGAACTTTTATCAATTAACTGTTTCCATATAGTGTTATTTCAGATATTGTTGGCCATTGTTATCCTATATTTTCCCATTGTTGTTTACATTTATTTATTTACGACTTTGTCTACATGGCGAAGTTAAGGCATTGTTACCTTCTCTTCCACTTAACCATTAGTGTTCAATTTTTTCTTTACAAATAATTGAGGGGTCTAGTGAGAGACTTTGCCACTTTGACAAGAAATGGAAATAAATTGAGTTTTCTAAAGCATTGCGTTGAGTCATAATTTGTATAACAAAAGGTATTTTTTTTGCTGAACATATTGTTAGGTAAATTATTCAAAAGGAAAAATATGAATTACAATATAAATACCATTTATTATGAACATGTATGATATATTGTTGTAGTATACCCATGTGGAAAAATCAATCTAGCACATCAAATACTTTGAACAAGGCTTAAATACTTTTGCCTGAGTGTAAATCATGTTCACAGGGTTACATATCTACATAAAGACAACTTCATATGTTTTCTGGAGGATCTTCACTGTCCATTGTTTCTGTGGATTTTAGTTTTTGGTAAACACCATGAAAAACTGGAGGAATGTAAGGCATTATTGCCATGAGATCTTTTAACTTCAGGGCTGATATTAAATCTAGCACAGGTTACTGCAACACAACCTCTGCCACTCCTATTGCAGACACCATCAGTAAGTGGCATAGCTCCTTCTCGCACTCAAAATGCTGATGAGGACGTATTCAAGAACTCAGAAAATCTGCTGCAGAACAAGCGGGAGCTATGCCACATGGTCGTAGTTCACATGATAGATGACAGATGGTAGGAGAAGACTGAAAATGGCAAAAAATAAAATTTTCAAGATTTGTGTCATAGCTCCCTCTCTCACTAGACCCCTCAATTGTATTCAATTAAAAAATGAATAATAAAGTGAATAGAAAAATAAGTAGTAATTTTAAAATTAAAATAAAATAAAAGTAATACAGTTTGCATACGAGGAGTCAAAAACTGGATTAACCATTAATTACAGTAGATTATTTTCTACTAACACAATGAAAAATATATCTGAAGAGTAAAATTAAAAATAAATCCAGTACAATTTCTGTATGAACACACACACGCACACAATGTAATGTGTCTCAGGAGTGCTCGCGGTGTACCACAGAAATGTTGGAAGTATAAAAATATTAATTTTTCCATTTGGGATTTCATAGCGAAATTTATTTACAGACTCCGATAGCCTTCTATGTATGGACATGAATTGAACTTAACAATAAATTGATTGATGCATATTTTACTTTGCTTTTCTGCCACTTTTAGCTAATTGCGAAGATGAGAATGAGAATAATAGGCCTATGATGAAATTGATGAAGGGGGACACACAAAGAACATCCATGCCCAGGACGGGATTCGAACCCGGGACGTTGTAGCGCGCGTGCTAACCACTCCGCCAAGGAGATCTTCTAATGTGTAACTTACCTATAAATAATCGGAACGAGTTTACAATACCGGACCACTCTCCAATTTCTATGAAATTTCGCCTACTCACTAATTGTGAACTCCTAATCACGAATCTGCATGTAATAATTGGCGGTCAAGTATGGAAATCGAGAAAAAAATGAAATAAACTATGTTTTCTTAACGTAACGTAACCCTACGATAAGAACAATAGCTCCACGGAAGACGCCATTTTCCCAACATGAAGAAATCAACAGGCAAGATAAGGTATAGTTCTCTTAGCTAAAATATTAATTTTTCTTTGTATTTATGCTAATGGAACCTAACCTAACAGGCCTAACCTAACCTCGTAGGCATTCCTCGTCTGTCGTCAACAAGATTGTTGTGCGTAAAGGAAGACCATTAGCTAATTAATTGCGAAAGAAAGATGGTTCCGAATTGCTGTGTATGGACAATCACCGTGGTAAATCGCAAGGTTATTTTACAAGTTGTACACGTAAATGTACAATTTTAACAAGTGACCGCCAAATATGAACTACAGATACGTCATCAGGACACCGAAATTAGTAAGTAGGCGAAATTTTATAGAAATTGGAGAGTGGTCCGGTATTGTAAACTCATGCCGTGTGCCAAATAATCAAATAGATATCAGCTTCGTATGTCTGAAGAGATCACATAATAATGTCAATTTGAGTTAGTTTTTTTCGAATTTCACGCCCAAGTCTCGAACGAGACACATTGTCACGAAAATTTTACCAATGATGCTTTGGTACCACGTGGTATATGGCGTGGTTCCGTCTACTCAGCCACTGATAACGATAGTGACGCGTTTGTGGCTTTCCTGGAACGATATTGTTGCTTGTTATAATATGTGAAGGTTATTCATCTTTAGTTTTGGGTGACTCTGACAGAGTTATCAAAATTCAAAGAAATTTGATATCTGCTACTCATTTTAGTTGTCTGAATTTCTTGACCATCCCTAATTTACAGTTATAGTGAAAACTACCACGAATTGATTGATTTATACGTATTTAAGCTATGAGTAGAGACCTTGATTTGTCGCATTTCTCCCAAAATGTTTTTTTTTAGCACACTTTTTTCTGCCAAATATACCTAAAATTATAGCTTCATTGTTCTTTTAAACTAGTATTGTAAATCGTAGGCTAGATGACCTGCGCCTGTTCGTGACAGTTTCATATGTTGGAACCTATTTCTCGCGCAACAAATATCGACGTTGCGGCTCACCTCTGACGGTAGGTGTGCATTCGATCCCTCGTTAGAACACCACTGCTTTGCTCGGTGTGCAAAACGTTCCCGTAGAAGGTGAAAAATCTTGAGAAACATCCATTTAAATGTGGTTTCATGTAATCGTTGGTATTATTTCATGTATAACAAGCAACATAGTTTTCTTTTGGATAAACGTTTGGAAACCATGCACGGTATGCATGCATGAATATGTCATTTGTAGAGTATAAAACATAGGAATGATGGATTATCGCGGTATTTTCAGTTTTGTAAGCACAAAATGTGTTGAAATTCGCGAAAAACGCGAGAATTTGCATTTTACGCCAAATTATTTCGCGATTTCAGAACATGTCCTAGAAACACATGAACACTTTTTTTTCCAGCAATTAACATTTTTCAGTGTTATCGCATTTGCCAAAATCCAGCTATGAACAACGGAAAGCTTAGTTTAGCGATGGAGATATGAGAGCCGATGACATATTGCCCCATGCATGCATCTTGCTCAAGAACCATGTAACTGCTCACCGATAAGATAACGGCCCCTTTTACCAACATGCTTGTTCGGGGTTATTATGTTGAGCGCATATTGCAATCGTCAAAGCCTTATTACAATCTTCACCTTGTACTTGGTTGAGAAACAGCTGTTCTTTTCACAGAACCATATCTCCACAGAGATTGCACATTACTTGCGTCAACGTTTCGCAAATGGCAATCAACCGAGCTAGATTGCGGGAGTCCCTTACTGCCTCACTAGTTTAACCGCAACGAAGGGTGATGACCTGATGAAATAGGGCAGAGGGCAAACACAAAGAACCATCAGTGTAGCGAGATTTTTCAAGTCCACTTTATTTGCAGATAGGCTAATGGGGATTGGACCTACAGTTTGAAGTTAGATCCGAACCACTACGTGAATGCGCCGGGTCATTACAAGGCGACGACGTTAAAACCATGCCATCGGAGAGGCACATTTACTTCGGTAGGTCTAAGCATTTCCTTTGCAGTTATTGTCGGATTTTTGTAATTGCCTTGGACATAAATGGTTTGAAATTCGGGAATTGATGTTCGTTGAAGTATTATTTGCGTAATAACGTAAGGATTGAGGAATTTGTATTTTATTTTTATTTAGCGTCGCTTTTCCGTCCCTTTTGGCTAATCGCGATAAGGGTAGTGATAGATTGATGAAAGGGCTGAAGAACACCCATGCCGGGATTCGAACGAGACCCCTGGCTTCACAGGCACATTGTGGAACCAACCACGAAATATAACATGAAAAATGATCTTCTATTGGATAACATTGTCATTTGTGAACTATTGTTTATCAGATTTGTCACTTACAACCATACTTGTTTCATTGATTGATTTTGTTTATTGTACTTCGCTTTTTTGCCACTGTTGGCTAATCGCGAAATATGAGGATGAGTGATGATATTTATGAAGTGACACTCGCAAACACACATGCTCAGGCCTGGCCAGGATTCAAACCCGGGACCCCTGGCCAACTGCTTCGCCACGGAGGCCGACACAACCATACTTGTATCGTTATTTATTGGGTATTATCAGAGAATAAATCATGTCATAATGTTTACAGTTTTATGCAATGAACTTCCCATCTCTGAATTAACCTATAAAAATACTGCGATCTGGGACAGAACGGATACCGCAGATGCTTTACGACACGAAGCACCTGATTGACCCACCCGCATGTAGACATCTTGGCACAGCGTTCTTCATTACACTTTTCTCTTAGCAGACATTTCAAACTTCCCTACGCCAACTCTAGAAGAAATTCGAAGCACGTAGCAAGAAGTAGGAGCTCTTCCCATTCGCTGGCCACCAACGCGTGAGCACTCGCGTGACCTTGACCGACGTTTTCCCCATTCTGCTCCAATTATCGAGAACACAACTCATGATGCGGCTTTTCTGCTCGCAATAAGCGGCAATTCGCGAGACAAGGCGAACGGTTGCAGCTTTTGACTTGAACGGAAGTTGAAGAAGGATGAGCCCAAATTGTCCACCATTTCATGTTCCCCCTTTTTGTGCAACTTTTAAAGGTGGACATGCCAATACTCTGACCTGGAAAAGCCCAGATCAACTTAGGACTGAAAAACTCGATGGAAAAGTAAGGAAATTTGATTAAAAAAACTGTCCATAAACCTGCAAAAGCCAGGGAAATTATTATTTTTGCATGGAAACTGGTTTTGTATAAAAGTCCTCATTTGTTATTTTCTGTCATTCATTTTCAATATTCAATGTTGAATGAATTTGATTCAGTTGATTAACATGTATAGTTGAAGATATAACACTTTTTTTTATCAGTATGCTAATTCATTACAAAGTGGACTGGAATGTTCAGGATTCCTTTTGAATAACTATGTTAAAGCCGGCATAAGGTCAATATGTATAAAGTTCCCATTAATCACTTTGTACAGTGGGATCATGAGTATTACCGTGCAAATTGTCCATGACTATTTTCATACTTTTTTCTCTTACATCCTGTGTGTTTTTAAGTGATGGATTTTTATGTATACTGGTGTAGAAGTTGTCAATAGCTTGTTTTGAGTTTTCTTTTAATTCTTGAAGGTATTATTGGGTCAAATAAAGTGCACTAACATGATGATGGACAATTTGGACGATAATACTCATGGATTCCACTGTACCCTTCACCCCTTAATCATGCCACATGTTGAATTGTTGAATTGGTGTTTTAAGTCCACTTTGTGCACAGTGAGGCTAATCGGGACTGGACCTACAGTTTAAAGTGGGATCCGAACCACTTGTGCAATCACCGGGTATCGAACCCTGGACCCCTTGCTTGCAAAGCGGCGACGCTACCACTGCGCCATCGGGGAGACCCTTAATCATGCCACATAGATTGGCTTTATCATTGGGTGCGTTAAGTTTGCATATGGCAATTTCAACAAAGATAACTCGTAAAATAAATTTCGCCACACCCTACTATGCAAGCACAGCGGTTAGTGTGACTCAGAACATTTGTCTAAGTTAGTTTCAAGCCAACTTTATGCTCACACTGTTTATAGCTGATTTCGAATTACTTTCGTGCTCCCGGGAATCTAATCGCTGACACACTGATTGCAAGGGAACAGCGTTAGACCTAGGCTATCGAGTATGCTAGCTTCGAATTCTAAATAGTTTCCTAGATAGTTTCCACCGCTTGATTCATGACTCATCGTCGCCATTAATCTAGAAGTAAATATGCTACGCGAAAGAATACAAAATACTTCCACTCTGTCTTGAGGATCTCTGGAGCAAGTGAACAGAAACAAGTCCTTTGCGCAAGTAGTAACACGAGAGGGCTCGGCAGCTACCAGCCGTTTCCTGCACTGCGCGCTGCTTTGATCTGCCCCCTCGCTTTCTCTATCTCAGGAGGGGCCTCGCCCCCCCCCCCTTAGGGCAAAAACACGGTGAAACACATCGCCAGACACTCACGGGGACAAGTTTCCGGTAATTCAAAACCATGGAGTTAAATGGGAGAAAACATAGTGGAGGCCCGCTCATCGCGAAAGGTTCCCCGGAACAAACACGGTTTGATCTTGGGTCCCTTGTTTCAAGTGGAAGGCTGTGTGATTGGTCCACTCAAGGTCACTTCTCCCTTTCCTGGAAGACACCCTCCTGTTTCCCCACTTTTTTTTTTTTTTTGTTTTTTTTTTGACAGAGTTGTCGTTTGCAAGCTTCTGCGATGGTGTTCAAGGTGCCTGTCCGACAGCCAGTTCATTCATTAAACCCTGACATTTTTATGGCTTGACCGGGCTCCGTGCGATGTGCAAGGGTCCTTGTTCCTCACTGTGTTTTTACCCTCTAGGATACTTCTTGAAAGAACTGAGTGAATCTTATGTTGATAATTCTGTGTTTCGAAATGTTATTTGTGATGGAATTCTCTTCAATCAAGAAAAAGTCTTCGGTGGTCATGTGCGTGTGGTAGAAGTAGAAAATAATCTTCTGTAGCTCGCACAATCTAACAACCTTGAGGTTAAACCCATCCGCTGCGGAATTCCCTGGAAAAACTCCAAAAACGTTTATTTCCTTTTACGTCCTATTGTTTTCCTGTGAGCTGTCACGTGTTCGTAACTTTACCTTATCGGAATCATGACTGCATTTTTCATCTTCGCGGTAATTTATTTTATCTTGTGGTTTCTACCTTCTGAAAATGTCGTCTCGTCTTGTGCGTTAGGAGGTTGTCTCTCTGTCTCGTCTAATAATAATAAAAAAAGAACACTATCTCGAAGGCAAATATCGGTCTCGTTTGATTTTCTAAAGTTCACTTTATGCACTGATAGCTAATCGGGACTCGACCTACAATCTAAAGTGTGATCCGAACCACTTAGGACCACGGATTTGTGGCGAATAAAATATTGATTTCGGTACAAAAACTGCCCCCATTTTGGGATCAAATGCAGCGTATAAAATGACATTTCAGTATTAAAATGCCAGATTTGATTTTAAAACTACGTTTATTACACAAATTAAAACATTTCCCTTCTAAAGGCAGCACATTTATGAAGTTAACAAAGAATTAAGTTTATTCGTGTGTATTTTTGCTTATCAAATGTTTACAGCAGAATTAATCTATTCCCCGTAATTTGCATAACTCGGGGGATAATTCATACTTCAGAAAGTGTCATGGCGGAAAATAAACTCAAAATTTTGTGCGTATAACAGTTTCTTTTACATTTTTCATTTAATTTACATACAATTTCGTGACTAACATGGTAGGAAAATGCATATACCTTATACCTTTCAAAAACATAAAAAAATAAACTTAACAGTGTGTTACTTCGCATTTAGTTTCCGTCAAAAACTAAATGTGTATGTTCCTACTATGTTCTTCACCGAGTATCGAACCGGGATCCCTTGATTACAAGGCGATTACAAGTTTCTGTGGCATTTTGAGGATCATGCACACTTCAAATAGTAGAATGAATTGTATTTTTTTTACACCAATTGATGACATTATTAACTCATTTCATTTCTTCCTACACAACAGGTCGTTGACCATATATTACATAAATCCAGGAACTGTAAATAAGGACGAAACATAATCAAAGAAACTTTGTTTTTAAACATTCCAGGTTACATCAAACACGATCGGTTATACAATGCAATTAACTTTTATTATTGTTTTTCACATCTTGAGGTACTGATAAGTATTAAGCAGTGTTCAAATTCAACAATTTGTAGCGCTATAAACCTGTTACTTCGAAATTCAAAATGCTGCTTATTGAGATTTTCAAAAATAAAAAAATGAAAAGTAATATTCTTTCCGGAATCTCTTGGCAATCTTCATGAGCATAGTCATGGTCAAACTGCTTTGCACTAGACATTTTTTGTTGGTTATACTTCTAGTTAGAACCAACCTTACATGTCGTACTGCCTGAACCCGTAAATTGCTTTTACATTCATCGTAAAACGTGCGTTACGTTATTTCATTATTGACTAATAAACCATTCGACTTTGGTTGCACGTTTAATAGACTGTTTTGCTCCAACTCTTATTGTATACAGCCGTATAAGTTTCTTTTAAATGGCAGGTGAACCATACATAGGTATGACAAATCGAGAATGTGAATACTAAAAGTAGACATGTTGTCAGCTATACAAACGAGGAAGAAAGCACGTTGACATCCGTATTAAATATTTAGAAGTTTGTATCAAATCGTATTCTATCTCTACCTTTACCGTATCTCTCACTTTGTCCCTTTCTCTACCACACACTCTCTCTCTCTGCTCTCTGTATATTTCACTCTCCCCCTCTCCCTCTCTAATCTGCATCTTTGTTTCTCTCCCTCTCTAATCTGCATCTTTGTTTCTCTCTACTCTCTGTATCTCTCTCCCTCTATCTCTACTCTCTGTATCTCTCTCCCTCTATCTCTGCTCTCTGTATCATTCTCTCTCTGCTCTCTGTATCATTCTCTCTCTGCTCTCTGTATCATTCTCTCTCTGCTCTCTGTATCATTCTCTCTCTGCTCTCTGTATCTTTCTCTCTCTCTGCTCTCTGTATCTTTCTCTCTCTCTGCTCTCTGTATCTTTCTCTCTCTCTGCTCTCTGTATCATTCTCTCTCTGCTCTCTGTATCATTCTCTCTCTGCTCTCTGTATCATTCTCTCTCTGCTCTCTGTATCATTCTCTCTCTGCTCTCTGTATCATTCTCTCTCTGCTCTCTGTATCATTCTCTCTCTGCTCTCTGTATCATTCGCTCTCTGCTCTCTGTATCATTCGCTCTCTGCTCTCTGTATCATTCTCTCTCTCTGCTCTCTGTATCATTCTCTCTCTGCTCTGTGTATCATTCTCTCTCTGCTCTGTGTATCTTTCTCTCTCTCTGCTCTGTGTATCTTTCTCTCTCTCTGCTCTGTGTATCTTTCTCTCTCTGCTCTCTGTATCTTTCTCTCTCTCTCTCTCTGCTCTCTGTATCTTTCTCTCTCTCTACTCTCTGTATCTTTCTCTGTCTCTACTCTCTGTATCTTTCTCTGTCTCTACTCTCTGTATCTTTCTCTCTCTCTACTCTCTGCATCTCTCCCTTTGTATCTGATTCCTCTATCCTCGAACCTATCCTGAGTCAACTTCCCATAAATATTGGGGAGAGGGAGTAAGATTGACAACAATATTTTTGATGTGTTAAGTATATACTTCTTGTGGAATTTTGGGGGGCAGAAAGTGCTTTGACCCACTAAAGACTGCGCCTATGCCTCTCTCTCTGTTCTCCACTCTCCCTGTTACTATCTCTACTCTTTCTTTCTACTCTCCCGCCCTTTACTCTTATGTAATTATAAATTCTACATGTAAAAGGAGTGGATGAATACCGCTGACATTATTTTATCCATCTTTGGTTAACATCATTGTTTCATTATAAAATGTTTAAGATGTGCATAAATACATAATTTTAACATCCGTAATATATAAAAAAACAATGAATGTAGACTGGATCCCATAAGTATTAGGAATCAAGCTGTCAGTCACCATGCTTATTGTCTTGCTTTTACGCAATGAGAGCTTCAAGAATTGATACAACTGCAGGTACAGGCACAAGAAAATTGCAATTGTTAGGGACTCATTGAAAGCATCCTGAGGTAAAATAGCTGCTTATTAATGTTATTAAACGCGATATTTCATTGCTGATTATACTGTGAAAGTTGCCTGTTTCTATATCGTGATTTAATTCATATTGAAGTTTGGCTCAGTCCCATTTCATAATGTCCAACATTAGAGGAAATAAACTTTTTTTCTTCTTCAAGTATTTCTATCTTTGTTAGATTTTATTAGCACAGAACCCGGTATTCAGGATTATGAAACGTGGCGTGATTCGATTTATGTAACTTTTCCTGCTCGTCATACTGCACAGCATATTCTTTTTCTAAAGAGTGACGTAAGCGGCGATATAGATAAAAAATGTAACTCTGGTTCTTTACGGGTTGTTTAGTTTGCATGTTAGGATATTTTGCGTAGTTTTAAACTGAAGGTCGTGGTTTGTTGTCAAATGTCAGTGGAATCTAAATATGTTGGTAAATAGTTCGCATTTTCGTATGTTATTCTGAAGAGTGTGGTGCACATTGATTTGGCAAGAATTCTCTCTAGCCTTCTTAAACCCGAAAGTTTATGACTGCAGCAACACAAGCCTTCCATCTGTTCCTATCCTGGGCAAGCTCAATCCAATATTTTCCAGCCTTACCGATTTCCTTTAGGTCCATCTCAATGTTATCCCTCAATCCTCGTCTTTGCTTTCCTACAGGTCGCTTACAACCAGGTTTCCCAACAAGAATCCTGTAAACTCTTCTATCCTCCCATTCGTGCCACATGGCCTGCGCACCTGAATCTTCTTGATTTAATTATTCTAATATTGTCGAGACAGGAATACAAATTGTGCAGTTCTACATTCTCCACTCACCTGTCTCCTCATCCCCTTTGGCAAGAATATGCTTTTTTATTTGAAATCTTCTGCATTAAGAAACTGTCATAAATTCATCTTTTTATTCTTAACATTCCAACATTTGGTTATCGTGAATAATAATTTTTGGATACGATAGAAGACTAGAAATTAGTGTTGCCCACGAGACGAGACTTTGGCCTGTCTCGTCTCGTGGAAATGCTGTCTCGTCTCGAAAATATTCGTTTGTCTTATGACACATGATCAATCTCGTCTCGTCTCGAATTTTTAAAAGCCTGTCCCGTCGGCAACACTACTAGAAATTCAAGTGATCATACGTATTGATACTTTAAAGCTAAATATGAAATAAAATAATGCCTTTGTATGTGTTTAGCCTCAGGTATAGATTAGAGTATAATTTTATAAAATGGAATTAGCAATTTTGCTTTAGACAAAGCTCGTTTCTCTTAATATAGGTTGAATAGGGGGAAACAAGTTATACTCGACTCTGGCACAAAACCCGTAAGGTAAAAAAAGTTGATGGAATGTTGTTTGGTGACATTCAGTAACTTTCATTGACTGCTCAAATCTGGATTTGTGCCCAATGCACTTCCTGAAATAACTTTTCCTTATACCCTTGAACGAACTTAAACTCGTGATAGCCTAACTGCCGTAACATATTCAACCATAGCTAGCTAACTAGATTAACCAGTCCTGTCTTGAATCTTATCGGAAATTAAACCAGATTGATGAACAAAATGGGTCTTTTGTACGTATTAGCAACAAGTACCTTTGCGTAAAGTGAAAATGTACATAAATTTCGCCTATTGCTCTTTAAATGTGATAAAATTGTAATCACAAAATATACCTGGCAACCACTGTTCCTATTTTCCGTATCAAAACATAAACAACATTTCAAGCATGTAAGTGTCGTTCTTTCAATTTTACACTTTTAAAACGCAATTGTTTAAAACAACCTTGGGATCTCTGAAGACGTACCACGTATCATCACGCTTCAACTGTGGTGTAATGGCAATAATGCACCAAGGATATCAAGGTGTAAAGAAGTAGTTGCTTTTCTTGGTAATTTCACTTTTATGATCCTTTGAAACTACTGTTTGAGATTGTGGTTGGCCTTTCATTTTGAGGATGAGTCAATAGTACATTTGGGGATGGTTTCGACGCGAGGAATAACTTCACAATCTCTTGTCTCGTCTCGAATGCGAGGTCTGTCTCTTAACTCTGTTTTATCTTGATTATAAACACCAGTTTTGGTCTTTTCTCGAAATCCATACTATACGTAACACGTGGGTTACAGCGTGTCATCAAACTTTCCCAGCAAACGTCCACCATTAAGGCAAACAATTCTTCTTTCTTTTTGTTTTTGTTTGAGGCATTTCGACGCTACAAACCCTGGTCAGGTCCTCCCCGATGGCGCAGTGGTAGCGTCATTGCATTGTAATCAAGGGATCCCGGGTTCGATTCGCGGTGGAGGAACAAGTGGTTCGGATCCCACTTTAAACTGTAGGTCCAGTCCCGATTAACCTTACTGTGCATAAAGTGGACTTTAAACACCAACTCAAAGCTACCAACAATGGAAAAACTGCAGGTCCACAATCACGGCTTGTGATAAAAATATATTTAGTGGTCCTGCAAGCAATAATATAAATTATAAGCAGGGTGGTATTTGGGGGGAGGGATGAGGAGAATTTTCCCTTCATACTGCTTCTTGCCCTCTGGTTGCATAATGCTTCGATAGAAAGTTACTGAAGGTTTCCCCTTCGCTGGAGAATTTTCAAGTGCCACGCTAACTTTTATACACTGTGACGCACTGTAAAAAAGGTATATTGGCTATAAAATACATTTTGAAATATTTCGTAAGTACGATTTTTAACCTTCATTTTAAAAGTTATTGAAAGACAAAAATGATAATCGGAATTCATTTTAAGGAGAGTTTGCATTTTATCACTTCGGTTTGCCCCGAATTCTTTTCAAAATTTTGATTCTCTCAAAATTTCGATAGGGGCTGCCTCATCTGCTCCCCGCTGCGTACGTCAGTGCATAGACATGTTCAACTTTCATACATGGTGGGTACAGAGGTCTGGAAAAAGGTATCCCTAAGTGTAACTTCTATTGACGCCAGTAGCGTATGCTGAGCCCGAGAGCTGGACTAGCTCAGTGCGACACCTGCTACGTTTTCAAGGCAGCCACATTGCCATCCCAACGGTAGCCAGGTTGCCAACTCCTAAGAATTCAGGTTGCCAACTTCGAATCGTCAATATTCTTCAGTATTTTACTCTCTAGGCTATAGGCTTCGCATATAGCCTGGCTAGCCTAGAATATACGCTCCTGATTGACACATCGACATTTCTCGATTTAACTCTGTAATAAACACCAAGATTCAGGTTTTTATCCTTGACTTGGTAAATTCATATAAATTTTGATTTAATAGCGCTGTGTCAGACATATTTTTTTCTTCGCCGTTCGTCTAAAGCCCGCTTTAGACGGAAGCATTTCCCTTAGCATTTTTCGTAACATTTATGCCATTTATAACACCATGAAGCCTTGTTTCCATGATTATGAAAAAATATAAATATGCTGACCAAGGCAGTAATTAATTTTATTAAAAACATAAACTAAACGTAACGTTTCAACCTTCTAGCAAGGTCTTCATCAGACTCTGTATCAAGTACAAAAGTAACGAGATACACAAGAAGGGCATTATATATACACAAACTTCACTCCCTCCAGACTATTAGAAAGTTGTTAGGAACTTTCTAGCACGTGGCTTTCACTTTCCAACTGTACTTTCACCTAAAAGGCTAAACATAATTACTTTCATATAGAATGTGAAGAGATATTCATATAGAATATCTCACGCTCTTTTTCCTTCATTTTTCTCCCTTCTCCTCTCCTCTTTCTCTCTTGTCCTCAGCTGCCTCTCGACATTTTTGCCAAAGAAATTCAAGATGAAGAAAGAGGGATTTTATTGGAACTTGAAATAGAAGAAGGCAAGTTAAGCTACCTTGATATATTGATGAAAATGAAGAGAGGAGAAGAAATTGAAACAGCTTGGCATCAGAAGAAGTGTGCAGCAGGGGTTTTCTGCCACAAAAGAAGTGATGTGAGTGAGGGGACAAAAAGAAATTTCATAAAGAATATGGAGGACAGAATAACGAAAATATGCACGAAGGAATGTGAAAAAGAAGGCAAAATAAATAGCCTATGGAAACAGCTGGAAAAGAATGGCTATGAGAAGCAGGATAGACTAGACAAACAGAAGAAGGAAGAAAAGAGGAAGGGGAGAATTGGAAGAGAAAGAAAAAGAGAGAAGGTTTGGAATAAGGAGTATGGGCAAGACCACGGAAAAGATATGCAAAGTGCTTAGGAAAGCGGGCATTAAAACTTACAGGAAGGGAGGAAGAAGCATCTTAGGAATAGCGAAGAATGCAAACAAGAAAAAGGAAAACAGAGAAGAGGAAGGGATTATCTACGAAGTAAAATGTAAAGAATGTCAGAGTGTGTACATAAGAGAAACAAAAAAGAGACTGAAAGATAGGTTGAAACAACATAGGGATGATGTACGACTTAAGAGAGAGAGAAATGCGATATTTAAACACACGAGAGAAACGGGACATGACATAGAGTGGGATGAGGCTAAGCAGATAGGAAGGGAGAAGAGAATGTTAGTGAGAAAATGGAAGGAAGCCAAGGAAATAGAGAAGAAAGGTGAAGAAGACACAATGAACTGGAATGGGGGACTGAAGTTAAACAAAGAATGGAAGAAAGTGTTAGAAAGAGTGGAAAGGACAAGAGAGAAAGAGGAGAGGAGAAGGGAGAAAAATGAAGGAAAAAGAGCGTGAGATATTCTATATGAATATCTCTTCACATTCTATATGAAAGTAATTATGTTTAGCCTTTTAGGTGAAAGTACAGTTGGAAAGTGAAAGCCACGTGCTAGAAAGTTCCTAACAACTTTCTAATAGTCTGGAGGGAGTGAAGTTTGTGTATATATAATGCCCTTCTTGTGTATCTCGTTACTTTTGTACTTGATACAGAGTCTGATGAAGACCTTGCTAGAAGGTTGAAACGTTACGTTTAGTTTATGTTTTTAATAAAATAAATTACTGCCTTGGTCAGCATATTTATATTTTTTCATTTATGCCATGACCAAAATCCTACCGTGTAAAGTTGGAAATCTTATGGCATTTCAGATGCCATGGCATATTTCATGGCATTTCTCAAGGATAGGCTCGGTCCGTAGCATTTTTCGTAGCGTAACCAATCAGAAGCGACCTCTAGGTCACGAGCGCAGTTGTAATGGCGGCCGCGTGAGATGTAAATAACGTATCACTTCAAATTTTTAAAACACGATAATTATTCAACCGAGAGGAATTACGCTTCGTATTAAATGGTTTTAGGTAGAGAAGCATAGCGCTGATTAAATATATACTTTACAACGTTTACTGTACACGTATGGAAGAATATTTCAGTTTTTTCAATTGTAAACGCTGTGCACTCGCCATATATGGTGTAACTCGACGTGCCTTTCATGCTGTATATGTTATGCATTGTAATCACAAAACCTAGCCGAAATGTTACATCAAATGCTTCCGTGTAAAGTACTATCTGCTATAAGATTTTTGGAAGCATTTACGTAGCATTTATGCTAGCAAAAATATTAAAGGAAATGCTTTCGTCTAAAGCTGGCCTAATGGAATGTTGCCTCATGTCACCATCGCAAAATCTATATATTTCCTGTTCGTTATCTTTATTTCCTGCCTGTTGAGACCAAACTGATATGGTACATATTCAACCCTTTCCTCTCTTCCTGGCAAACAAAATGCATACCTCCCTGTAACTATAAGTTTCGTAACGATACGTTGCACGAAAGGAAGATTTCGTACATTGTATGTCTAGTCTGCTTTTCACCCGATGTAGCCTACCATGACGATTCTGTTGATATCCGTTTGTAAATTCAACACGCAGAAGCCCCATACGTGTCCATTAAGCACTTTTCCATTGGCTGTAGGGGAAGGAAGGGTAAAGTGGCCACTCTGAGGTTTGTAATATAATAAGCCTTGTTTCCATATTAAATATCACTAATTCTTATCATACCTTTTTAATCAGCAAAGTTGTAGAAACATAGACAGTAGTAAGTATAATAACTTTACTTCATTTCTATTTTTTATTTTTAATTCTTGTTGTTTAGAAATGTACACGTTACTTTTTTTAAAAATAAAGTACGAAGTGGCCACTTTGCCCGTCTAGGTTGGGTAAAGTGGCCAGCCCTTCCCATTTTACCTGCATACGTAAATGAACAAATCACATTGATTCAGGGTGTGTATTTAATCAACACAAGCTGAAGTAATACACATTAAGAATAAGTATTATGTTTTTAAGTATTATCTTAAGTATGAAATCTTTACAAGATAAAGTAAATAGTAATTCGTAATCAATAGCCTATCAATAAAGGATTAGACGTAGGCCTATTTGCAAAATTCGCACTCAAACTCATCATCTTCTTCGTCACAACCGGCGCACTCTTCATTTGCCCAATTCTTATATTTTAAACATCTAATCCATCCTTCATAATCTTTCGAGTCTGTCTGTTTCGTGGCCACTTTGCCCGGAATGACGCCATTACAAAAACTGTGGTCTGACGTCTAACCTACATGACTTAGCGTTTTCAAACACACATAATTTAAAAGGTTATTTCACGCTGATCAAGCAGCACAAGAGCATATAATTATAACACTTACTATGATAGCTATAATCAACAATTTATACCACTTAGCTAAAATCAGACTTGCGAAAAAAAACAATAAAATGAGTTCACATCTAGAAAAGTGCAGCCTCCCGCTTCAAAGTCACGGACAGCATCCGTGGCGACTGTTTCGCCCGGCTCCCGCGTGGCGGAAGCGCTATACAGCGAAGAAAACTCACATGGCCACTTTGCCCGCACTGGCCACTTTACCCTTCCTTCCCCTAATTATTTTTCACTTGCCAGTTTACATTAAATTTTAATGATATCTGTCGAAATCGATTTGACAGATGCGCTGTATTTCTCAGTTTATAAACGCATTGCAATCCTATCCTTCTACTAGCTGGATGTGTATATCCTAATTTTTCATATTGGCTACTTAGTTGCTCCAAATTAATCTCTTCATAGTTGAATATAAACATCAAAACTTGGTAAAAGTAAACCTATCATACTTTATTCTCGCGTAAATAACCTTCAACAACACTAATAGTTGGAAAATGAGGAAATAGTGAATTTGTTTTGCAGATCAAATATAAGAACTTAGTTTATAGATAGGGTTTGGTTTTGCCAGCCACAACCACATTTACCGTAGAGTAAACATCACATCAAAAACGAGTAGGGTAAGGGCTTGTTTCTTCTTTTTAACTGGGGCATGTGCCCCCCTTTTTCATGCCTAGTCACCATTGATTTTCAATCCTACAATGCATTTACGTTATAAATATCAAGGAAACATTTTAAGCAACTAATAGAACTACAAGAATAATTTGCATTCAATAAATGCAAATGCGAATAATGTATTTCAAATAACTAGACTACGTATATCATGGAACTTCTTATTTCCAGGCGAGAGCGCGGGAAAATTCAAGGATAAACACGTTTCACTGGCTGTTCGATCCACCTGGAGTGACGTGTGGGGGAGACCCCACCGTAAGGGCCAATCACATGGCGACAATCTAATCTGGCGCAACTGAAGATGGGACAAACATAACGCAATTTATTATATCGAATTCGTATAAGCCAGGTTTGTTAAAGGTTCAGGAATTTTAAATAAATTCAATTCCGGTCCAGGAGAGAAAATCAGCAAGCGTAAATGTGTTCTGGACCGTAAAGAACCTTTTTATCTGTAAAGTATTTAAATTCGGTTCAGGAACATTTTTTCCAGATGAATTTTCATACGGTCCGGGAATATTTTTTTCGAACCAGTTTAAATTCGGTCCGGGAACCTTTATTCCACGTTCAATTTCAATACGATCCAGGAACCTTTTTTTCCTAATCAGTTTAAATAAGGTCCAAGTTCCGTATTGAAATGAAACAATACACAATTTGGATCGATTACGGACCTGGCGATAAACAATTATCCACTTATGAGCATGAAAGACTAATCCAGGTGCTGGGTGCCTCGAGAATCTTAAGGTACAAGGTAGAAATGGGCGAAGCGCAAACGCTGCAATGACGTTACCCCTCTCCATGTAGCCCCACTCTCCCGCGCGTGTTCATTCACTTGGTTCTAGCAACATTACCCGTCCCTGTTGTGATATCTGCTGGGAACACAGCAGCCTGACGTTACCACATCGACGGCTCCTTTTGGCTGCGGTTCCTGGATCGGATGTCGGAGCAACATGTGACGGGTTTGTTTGAACTCAATGTGACGCCACACTAATATAGTCCATTGCGTTATGTACAGTAGCTCTTCGACAATGGAGTTTTTGAACCTGGCCCACCTGTGCTACGCTTTCTACAACCGCAGCGTGACATTCCAATGTGAAACGTACTCGCGGACATTTTTAGAAGGCAACTTTTGATCGGTCAACCCTGGTTCAGGAATTGTAAATAAATTCAATCCCGGACTGGGAGAGAAAATCAGCAAACTTAAATGAGTTATAGACAGTGTAGAACCTTTTCATATTTAAAGGATTTCAATTGGGTCCAGGAACATTTTTTTTCCGGATCAATTTAAATTCGGTCCAGGAACCTTTATTCCGGATGAATTTAAATACGGTCCAGGGACCTTTTTTCCAGAATTTAAAGCTTCCTGAACCTTTAACAACCCTGGTATAAACACCACCAACGTGCATATGTTATGCCAAAAGGTACGGACATGGCTCGAGTGAGCTGCCAACTCAATCGGATCACGTTGCGTCAGACAGGCGACGTAAATCTGAAATCTGACACCAATGTTGCTGAGATGGCGGATTTTATTTCCTAATCTCGCACTTGGGTCATTCCGCTTTGTGTGCATGTTCTTGGCGCCACAATAATAATGCATTTTGTCGCATACTGTTTACTTTCAAATCACCATTTGTAGCATATCAATGGTCTCCGGTATATATTGTGGCGTGCAAAGTAGTCTTGCCAAAATTAGTGCTTTATTGAAATATAAAATAAGGAATGAACATTTGTAGAAATTATATTTGTTGCGTTAAAATTTTCATAAATTAAATCAAAAACATGAGTTCTAACATTTTTGTTTTAAACAGCCACATGGAAAAGTTAGTAGTGGCCGATGTCGACATAACTTTGAATTTGGTGTAAACAGGAGCGGAAAAAACGTTTCCTCATTTCATATTACGTGCAGTATTACACAATGCAAATTTGAAATAAATCTTACGCCAATTATGAAACAATCCTTATCACTTAACTGACCTTCTAGAAATCTACTTGAACTTGCCCAGACACCGATCAGAACAGACTTGTACTATTTAAAAACTAAGGATAAGTACAGAGTCAGCTTACACTTTGCACTATGTATCATGTAATTCCTGAACAAGTTGAATTATTTTCGATAAAGGCAAATCGAATGATCCTATGGGTGTTGAACTTTCCGTATCTAGGTCGCAGAGCGCCTCTAGAAATTGATTTTCAGTTCATAAATTCACTCAACTTTGTGAATGCTGAGGTTAGACATGAATCAGCCTTATTATTTTAAACCGAAAAGTTGAAAATGGTTTAACTTACCTTTTGGTGTTGAGTGCTGAGTTTAATTTAAGTTTTGTATCAGGTCGTTCTAGGTGTGTCATTCATATGTGTGGATTTGAATGCTAGTTCTTTCTCTTTCTTCGGTTTGGCCGAACCTTGAAAGAGAGAAAAGTGTTTTAAAATTGTTATGGGAAAATATCTAAAATATCAATTTGAAATATACATATGTATCACTAAGAATATAAAATGTGTATACTGTATTCATAAAATACTATTTGTGAACTGAACATTAATGCACTTGGATAATTTTTTCAGTTGCATTTTTTTAATCATTCCAAAATTGTGCCCCTTACAATGGTATGTGTATTGGTTTTCTTGCAAACACGTGTAAAGGAGATTTCACATTCACACCAAAACAACAAGCGACATGTCATTTGAGGAATCCATCAGTCGAATGCAGACTTGTGCAGCCTGTCATGCTGCTACATTGTGATTGGTTAGTTCCCAAATAACAAAACTAAATATAAATAATTCATCTTGACACAATTGCTTTTATTCTGCCACTTGGGAGGTACATTATACTGTAGTTTCTGTAGTTAATATAATTTACTTTCTGACAATTGAGTCTGAAAAGATGTGTGTTAAGTTTCCCCTTTTTAATTTTATTTGCAGGTTAAACAAGTGAGAGACACGCAGAACAAAGAAAATGCCAGCCAGATTTCCAGACATCGAGGTGCAACCTCCATCCTCGCTGTCACACCCTACGGAAGCCATCACTGAAATGAACAATCTACCACAGTGGAACAAGGACGATGAAATTGTTATCAGTGGTATCTCAGCTCGGCTTCCCGAAAGCAGCAATATGGAGGAATTCAGGGAACAGTTGTTTGCTGGTGTTGATCTAGTCACAGATGATGAGAGGCGATGGCCTTCAGGTAATGTTGAGTTCTTTTGTTTTTAATATTTGGAATAATTTTGAAATTCCATTATATTCACCTTTGAAGTAAAGTTAAAAAAAAAGAAAGAAGAAAAAAACGAGAATGAAGTTTTTCCTCTTGCTTTTTAAAGTTTGAGTAAATAGATTAAATCCGATATTTGATTAAATAGATGAAATTCATCTGAAGATTGAGTAAATAGATGAAAATTCATCTGAAGATTATGAGTAAATATATGAAAATTCATCTGAAGATTATGAGTAAATATATGAAAATTCATCTGAAGATTGAGTAAATAGATGAAAATTCATCTGAAGATTGAGTAAATAGATGAAAATTCATCTGAAGATTGAGTAAATAGATGAAAATTCATCTGAAGATTGAGTAAATAGATGAAAATTCATCTGAAGATTGAGTAAATAGATGAAAATTCATCTGAAGATTGAGTAAATAGATGAAAATTCATCTGAAGATTATGAGTAAATAGATGAAAATTCATCTGAAGATTATGAGTAAATAGATTAAAATTCATCTGAAGATTGAGTAAATAGATAAAAATTCATCTGAAGATTGAGTAAATAGATAAAAATTCATCTGAAGATTGAGTAAATAGATAAAATCCACCTGAGGATTATGAGTATATAGATAAAAAAATGAAGATTATGAGTATGTAGATAAAAAAAATGAAGATTATGAGTAAATAGATAGAATTTGAGTAGGTAGCTAATATCAATCTAATAGTTGAGTAAATAGAGAAATTCATGTAAAGATTTTTTTTAAATTTTCACAGGCTTGTATGGTTTACCAACAAGAACAGGGAAACTCAAGGATTTGACGAAGTTTGATGCCACTTTCTTCGGCGTACATGCTAAGCAAGCACACGTAATGGATCCACAACTTAGAATGTTACTCGAACTCACCCATGAATCAATAGTGGATGCAGGTAAGTTTCTATGAGAGATCCTATTTGCAATTGACACAGATATATTTTTTAAAACTATCTTTTCGTCCATCATTATACATTCTAGTGCATTATGCTGATAGCTGTGGTTTGGGATGTCTTCTTGAAATTGGTTTGATAGCTGATTTTCTCACTGTTCCCCCCCCCCCCTCTCTCTCTCTCTCTCTCTCTCTCTCTCTCTCTCTCTCTCTCTCTCTCTCTCTCTCTCTCTCTCTCGCGCGCGCAAAAGTTCATACAAAACCTGATTACAACCAGTGGCGTGCGGTGACATTTAGACTAGGGTACGCAAGAGAAATACGTAAGTGAAATCCTTAGTGGATAATTTACCAAACTTTGAAATAGTGGCTGTATCAAATGCATTCATATGCACACAAAAAGAAAAAAAAGATTTCTACCGCATTTTTTGGTATGTTGAAGGAAGTAGAATTTAAGCTTCCTTTATGCACACTAAAGATGATTGAAGTTAGTTGAATTGAAATGGGATCTAATTCAGATTTTTTTAATATAAAAATATAACCTTGAAACGCTACCGGAGAGATTCAGATGTAATACGATAAAACATTTGTATGATATTTTATATACTTGCTTCGCAAATATATTCTCAAAAAACGTGCAGCCCAACAATTCAACCTTGATTAGTTTCTTCATGCAGCGCGATGCACATTGAACGGGAACGAAAGGACAGACAAATGTTTAAATAAGTAATATCTTAATTAAGGGTTGAGGAAGAAATACACACATAAGTAAGTTTTTTCCTGAAAATGCCTAACATACTGCTTACCATCCTTCGTAACTCCTGCCTGAGACAAGTCCTCCAATTCAGGAACAGGCCTCCCATTTCGGATTATTTCCACTTTATTTTCATAACTATATGACGAAAAACCCCTCTCCAGAACGTCATCAACAACTCCCGATTCCATATTATTTCTATTTCACCTCTTCACCGCACTGACAAAACAATAATAAGAACGAAACACTGCAAATTTCACACGCAAGACGGAAGAAACAAAAAACGTCAACCTCTCGCGGTAACAAGTGTCTCCTTCCTCGAAATAGCCAGTCACATTTGTAGATGAATGGATCAGGGTTGTCAGTCGACGAGATATTTTGTAGAATGAAGAAATTAAGGAGACTCGTAGAAAATGCATCAGAATAGAATGGTATTAATCCCAACACACTTCAAAAGCTCAAATAAACGTTGGGCAGGGTTAGAAGTCCTGAGGGGGAAGGGAGGGATTTCCCCCATCAATAATCTTGGCCTCAAAAATCCCCACACCAAAATTTCCCGGGCGGGAGAGTTTTTGTTATAACAATGAAAGATGAAGGATAATATTGAAAACATACACTACCTCTTCAAGAGATCTTTAACAGATCTACACCAATAGCAAAATATGTACAATAGAAGTAAAACAGGAATGCAAGACAAATATAAATATGATGTTAATTGAAAAACTATTGCATAATAAAACGATTCCAACTATTTTTGTAATTTATTGACATCTTTAACCCGTTAGTAAATGAATTAGTTTGCTACTTTATAAATATCTCATGTATATAAAAGTAACAAATTGATTTCTTTGTATGTATTTATTAATAATGCATTTTTAAATATTTAGAAATTCATTATTTTTTTATATTGAATGACATTATAAATATGTATATCATAATTATATTATGTGTATATGTAATATATGCGCGCGTGTGTAGATTGAGATATCCCCCCCACCACCAATATGATTTTGCACCCTTATGTTGGGCAGAATGTAACGTCCATTTACATAACTTTGTAACGTAAGGGAGCGGGGGTACATTCGAATCCCATAGTAAGCAATGTGTTTATGTTTTTTTCTTTCGTTCATTTATATCGTCAGGTCAACAGTCAACACCCATCCTTATCATAAGTTGAAATGCAAAGTGACACGAATACAATTTTGATCTCTAGAATGAGAAAGACAGATACTGAGAATGGTGTGAAACATGCAAATTGTCCATATAATTTCCCTCTGACACATTGACATGACAAAGCCGAAAAAGGTTTCAGGTAAAACGCAATGCTCAGTCGATCACTCCATTTCCCTCACCTCCCGATAAACATTTTCTTGCCTTCCGCTCCGATTTCTATGTCAGTAATCAATTTTTATAACGCATTTTTATTGCAACCAAAGCACAGGGATTAATTTATCTAAGCGTGTCTGTTCAATGTTAGTAAACTAAACATTGGAGAAAAAATATATGTTGACTACTACCAACACTGCAGACGCTGCCAAAATCTTAGGTACCCTGGCTTCTTAGAACCATGTGCTTTGAACAGGAAAATGCACCGTGGGATGAGCGCGGGAAGACCCAAACATATGGTGGGGGTTGATCGGAGCCAATGGGGATTGCCCTCCGAATTTCTAGGGTACCCAACAGAGGCAGCAGCTTTTGCTCGTGGAAATCGGCAGAAGCCACGGTGGATGGGGTGGGTGCGGGCAACACCGAAGGCACAATCGGGATCATTCGGGCAGACGTTCGGGACTGCCTGGAGGGCCAGGCTACTCGCGCAAGGCAGCAGCGTTCTCGGACGGAAGATAGAATTTCTGGCAGTGGAAGGGGTTTCGGAGAGACGATAGTTGAATTTTCATGCTCCGAGAAGGTGTGGAAAATTATTATTTTTTCTTACGTTGTTGTGGGTACGCAGTGCGTACCTTGAGTACCCAGAATGCACGCCGCTGATTACAACCATGTTCAAATTCTGTATATAAAATGAACTTTCAGTGCTATGGTAAATATAATATGTGATCTCAAATTTTGCTTTGAGCTTCCTAAATAGACACCCTTATTGCGTTCAAGATTTTTATCATTACTGTGCCAGTCAACAAGGCATTTTATAAATTATCTCTGTATATTCATGCATGTAGTATTTTTATGAAATTGATTATTTTTGTTCGAAGATGTTGATCTTGCACTGCACATTTTGCCATAGAATTAATCATGTTTCATAATTTTGCATAACATTCAGGATATTCAGACTCCAGAGAGAATCAAAATTTTGTGCTTTATGTGCTCATTTTGAACTTCTCACTAAATTTTGCATCATTTTTAAAAAAAATATAGCAAGATATACTTCCCACAGTTTGGTAATCCGTAAAATTAACATTACCATATTTGGTAATTCGTAAAATGAATATTATTGTACGTGATCTTGCATTTAGAGTTTCCCCCAATAATGAAAATTGCATTATTTAGCTTATAAAGTTTCAATTAAATACTGTTCTTCATTTGAATTGAACCCATTTTTTTAATTTAAGAGTAACACTGTTATTTTTGAACACACACATAAACAATGCTTTGTTGCTGATGTGTTTGATTTGAAGAACAAATGAATGAAATAAACACAAGTATATGAATTTATCATTGAGCCTTAAAACAAAACACGATTTTCACAGTAAGCTTTGAGGAATGGCATGTTAAAATGTTTTTCTTATATCTACAGAGCTAACAGATTCTGTGCGTTTTCTTTCCGTACAGGCGTGAACCCAGCATCAGTGCGAGGATCTCGAACGGGGGTATTTATTGGAGTGTCTGCTAGCGAATCTGATGATTATTTCACTGGAGATCCTGACAGAGTGAATGGCTATGGTCTAACAGGGTGCTGCAGAGCTATGTTCCCCAACCGCATATCATACACATTTGATTTCAGTGGTAAGAAAACACTTATATTTTAATTTTCATTTGACTCTTGTACATTTTCTTTTTATAATATTTTGCATTTTATTTTCATAGTTTACTTTTTAATTACTTAAAGTTGCTTTTGTATCTCCTTGTGTTTCTTATTACAATAAGGATGAACTCATTAGATGAAGGAATATGTGCATTAACTGACTAGGAGTCAAACCTGGAATATCTAAAGCCAAGATCCTGGGTTGAGCACTTGGCACAACACATGGCTAATATTAAGATGTAGAGGTGTATGTCATAATTGCAATAGTACAATAATGAAGGTCATTTATTTAAGTACAAACTGCTGAACTTTGGAAAGTTCTAGTAACATGTCTCTCTAGTATTTCTGAACAAGATATACGAGGTGTGGCTAGAAAAAAAACAGATTGATGTTGCTGTTGACAAACGGCAAGCGCGTCAAGGTCAAGTGGTGAATGAGTGTATAACATGATATCCTGCCTATCGACTGTGTGATTTCCCAGGGTGCGCAGCGACCAGTTCCGCTGTAGCTTGTGAGCGAAGTGAACCGTACATCTGTAAACTGTCGGAAAAATGTTAAGTGTGAAAGTGGAACAACATATTAATTTGAAGTCTCTTATGACACTTGGAAAATCCACCACAGAAACTTATGGTTTGTTGAAGGAAGTATACGGAGATGAGTGTTTATCATGCACACAAGTGTTTGAGTAGTTTCAAAGGTTTAAAGAGGGATGAGAAGTGATCATGGACGACTTGCGTCCTGGACGGCCTTGCACATCAAAAACTGCGTCAAACATTGCAAATGTCGGTGAATTGATTCAAAAAGATCATCGCTTGAGTATTCGAGCTATTGCAAAACAACCAACATTATTACATTATGGTGCTGACTACTCTTTTTGAGTGACTAAGAAGTCTTCTACCTGATTTGTGGAAAAGCAAGTAATGGATTCTTCATCAGGACAATGCTCCTGTCCACACTGCATTGTCAGTCAAGGCTTTTTTGGCCAAGCATGGAATCCCAGTGTTAGAACATCCACCCTATTCACCGGATCTCGCTCCATGCGACTTTTTTTTTATTCCCAAAGGTCAAATCAGCACTGAAAGGAACCAGATTTAGGACCGTAGAATCTGTGAAAACAAAAGTGACGGAGGTCATGAACATGGTTTCAGAAAATGATTTCCAGCAATGGAAGATTCGTATGGAGCGGTGTATCGATAGTGCAGGGGAGTACTTTGAAGAGGATAATGCTCGTATTGTACAAAATAACCAATAAAAGATTTTATAGCAACAGTCCGGTTTCTTTCTAGCCACACCTCGTATGTCTAGTGAAATATTTACATAACTCTACAAAAACGTATGTGGAGTGTTGGAAACATCAAGGAAGTAAATTCATAGTTACTAAATTTGCATTTTTTAGTTGTAGTCATTAATTTTATTATTGCTTTGTCTCTTCTAACAATGCAAAACTTTCCCTCTCATCCTAAAGCTTAGGTTATTCACACTAATTGTGGGTATAATGTGTGTTACACCAATATACTACAAAGAAGTAGGAAAATATTAAAAACCAGAGTTTGTCAGTGGTGAAAGAAATATATTTTGGGGCTCACTGACATCGTATTCTTGATGCTACTGAGTTGTAATAAGTACTATTCCATGTTTGATTCTTATTAGTAGCGACTAGTGAATAATTTATATATAAGACTGAGTCGATATCGCTTTGGGTAATAGTTAAAATTTTATTCACTCCAATTATAAACATCAATTTACCACAGTTTTGTATTCAAGAATTGCATAAGAATAGTAATATACTTGCTATGAATAAGAAATAGTTTTCCACACAAATTGGTGCAATATAAATGGAAACTTAGATTTTTGCATAACTTCCAGGATGATTAGACTGTAAAAGTGTTACGCGGCATTTTTATGGACCCTGCAAAAGCACAAAGATACTGGAAAAGTATTGTTCTTATCGGTAAATAAAATCCAATCCATATGTAGCATTCGGTATAAGCTGAGCCCTACATCTGTATATCTTGTCTGAGCTTCTTGTGTGCAATACAAATATACTTAAAGGTAAACATCGGTAAACATTTTGACACATATTTTGGACATTTGTCCAAGAACTTAATACAAAAAATTCACATTTGGATACTAATTTTGGGGGAATATTTGGGAGATGTCTAATGAGAGTATTCTGAATTCTAATTAGTGATCTTTGCCGAGCTGCTCTTAAAAAAATTGCATTACTTTTCAGGTCCAAGTTATGCAATCGACACAGCATGTTCCTCCAGTATGTTTGCGTTGCAGCAGGCAGTGGCTGCAATGAGATCTGGGCAGTGTGATGCTGCCATCGTTGGAGGAGTGAACTTGCTGCTGAAACCTACATGTTCCTTACAGTTTCACAGGCTTGGTATGCTAAGCCATGAAGGAAAATGCAAAGCGTTCGATGCATCAGGTGAGAGTTTACACCAAAATCATGTTCTATGTGATTTTGGGAAGGCAAGGAAGAAGTTGGGGGTTTTTACTTTCAATTTTTGGCATCACCAGCCCCAGGTTTGTTCAAGATGTTTGTGAATGAATTATAATTTTTTGTTCTTATGCGTTGGTTGCAATTTGAATCTCTCATTGACAAGATTTATTTATCTCCTAAACATTTTTTCTTAAAAATAACCTTTTATTATTGAGGGAACATAGCTCGATTGATTAGCACACTGGGGCTATTTGACCCATCACTTGATTAGTCCCTTAATAGAACCTACTAATTTGTCAGGAATATAATAATATGAAATAGAAATGTTTTGACCATAATGAATTTTGTCGATATGAACTTAATCAAGAACGGTCTAAACCAGGGGTTCCCAAACTTTTTAGTTTCACGGTGCCCTTTGTGTTTCTCAAGATGTTTTCCACGGTGCCCAAGTCACAAAGTAGGCCTATCTAACATTTGCAATGCTCTTAGTGTGGTAAGGTTGCTTGCCTTACGTTATATATATATAACACTTCAAATTTAGAAACATTTTGTGTGTTAAAAGCACTAAATAAGCACATTTGGAACAATCATATTCATAACAATCATATTCATAACAATCTTATTCAATCATATTCATATTCATAACAATCTTATTCAATCATATTCATATTCATAACAATCTTATTCAATCATATTCATATTCATAACAATCTTATTCAATCATACTCATATTCATAACAATCGTATTCAGTCATATTCATAACAATCGTATTCAATCATATTCATAACAATCGTATTCAATCATATTCATAACAATCACTGTCATTTCAGTGAAAATATTGGAACATTTTGCGGTGCCCCTGTAATCCAGCCACAGCACCCCTGGGTGCCATGGTGCACACTTTGGGAACCACTGGTCTAAACCATATCTAAAATGTTGTTGGTTTGGTTTCTTTTACTTTCCAATTCTGCCACTTTTGGCTAATCACAAAGATGAAGATGAGTGACGATATGATGAAGAGAGACTCACAAAGAATGCCCATGCCCAGGCTGGGATTTGAACCCGTGACCCCTGGCATCGTAGCATGCTGTGCTAACCACTCCACCATGGAGGTCGGCTCACATCAAAATGTAAAACTAGTATGGTATTGGTAGGAGTTGAGGCTGTGGGCAATAAAGGCACACCACAACACACAACCCTACAGAGGATTATGCTGGGTATAGATCCAGGTGCCAGAGCATTATTTGTTTGCTTCGTAATGTATGTATCTAAGCAATACTGATGTGTTCAATTTCTTCCAGGTAATGGCTATGTAAGGAGTGAAGCAGCCTCGGTTGTGTATTTACAGAAATCTAGTCAGGCAAAGAGAGTTTACGCCACAGTTGTCCATGCTAAAACTAACACTGACGGGAACAAAGTGCAGGGAATCACTTTCCCCTCTGGAGAGATGCAGAAGAAGCTGATAAAGGAGGTGTACGATGAGGCTGGGATCAACCCTGCTGATGTTTTGTATGTGGAAGCTCACGGCACTGGAACCAAGGTACGCTATGGCCATTTTTATTGAGGAAAATGACACTGACAACAGTGGTGTTACCTTCTGTGTTTGTTACTTGTCTTTACATTTCAAAGAGCCTGCATTTAAAAGTGTAAACTGCATCGCAGGTGGAAATTTTTCAGTTAATACCCCTTCATAGATAGCTCTAGGGGCTCCTGTGTAGCCAAATGGTTAATACGCTCTTCTTTGGTGCAAGTGGTCCTGGGGTTGATCCTCATTAGGTGTCCCCAAAATTTCGACATTGGCACAGTGTCATCAGTACAATTGGGAAGGTACTTGAAGAGAAGTAGTGGGCTTCAGTCTTGAAAGCCAAAACACAGCAGTGATGAGACTCGATGTGCTAACCATGCATCGCCCAATAAAAAAGCTGCTCTGGCAGGCCATGGCCCTTAGAGGGCTTTTGCGTCATGGAGTTTAGTGTTTTTAGATAGCTCTAGGGCTCATGTAGCCTCTTGCCAGTGGCTGAAGGGTACAGATGAGATCGAGAATGTGTGGAGGTACCATGTGTGCCTTTGTAGCATGGTACAATGCACAGGGAGAGTTTACTGTCCTGTATAGTAATTTTTTAAAATTGAATTTACATTAATGTAAATAGGATTTGTACTATTACTGGACTAGCCTCCATTTTATGCTATAACAGATAAAGGTAAAACCAACACACATGCAGGGTGGTATTTGTAACTGGATGAGGGAGAATACCCCTCCATTTTGAATACCTCATCATCCTGTGTGGTTGCAAATTATTAGTTCTTGGGGAGGATGATATACAGAGTATACAAAACGTTTAATTTGATGTGTTACAGAAGTTCCGTATCAATAATTAGTCTTTTATTACGTGCACGTGTGTGTGATATGTAAACATGGGCGTCCGGAAGGGGGAGGGCAAGTAAAAAAAATGGATTTCACACATAAAATTTCATTTTAGCCACAATAATATGTGTTAATTATTGCATGAATACCATAAATTCAAATTTAAGCAATGTTTTTTTAGGGAACAACACTCTTTTGTGGGAAAATGTGACTTGTTTGCCCCCCCCCCCCCCCCCCCGGAAAAGAATACCTTCCTTGCCCCTCCCTGGAAAAAATCCTGCAGACGTCCATGTATGTACATAAACAAACCCAGGTTATGGACCATGTAAGCTAGAAAATTTCAAGTTTTTAAAAGCTGTCTTTATTCTCAAGGAGCTTCGCGTTCTTGAAGGTGAAATTAACTATTGAAAGTTTGTAACTTATTGGTTGATAACTTACGAGAACAGAAGCTTCAAAGTATTTATCTGTAACAGGTGTTTGTGGGAATAACTGAACTTATATAATCATTGCTAGTGTTTTGATTTCCTATTAATAATTTTGCTCTTGTCATGTAGGTTGGAGATCCGCAAGAAGTAAATTCAATTGCAGAGGTGTTCTGCAAGAACCGAAACACTCCTCTCCTGATCGGGTCCGTGAAGTCCAACATGGGACACTCCGAACCTGCATCTGGTCTCTGCTCGATTGCTAAGATTGTCATCGCAATGGAAGCTGGTATCATACCCCAGAACCTCCACTTCAAGTCACCAAATACCGATATACCAGCATTGTTGGATGGAAGACTCAAGGTATTGGCCCGAAAATTACATTTTTTTAAAAAAATTTACTATAAAGGCATTGAGTTGATTTTTCAAAGTTCCAATTGCCATGTACTCATTGTCATTTCATTACTAGTTAGAACAATTAAACATATCAGAAATTAATAATAATTATTTGTTTATGGGCAAAACATACTTACCAGCACATATTCCTGCTGATATAAGGCCATTGCAGCTTCAAAATTTGAAAATTTGGTAGTTTTTGCAGAAAACCTTTTTTGTAGTGCCTGAAAGAAAAAGAAATATTTTGTACACGTAATTTCAGTAATCAGCAGCAGCAAACACTTCATGTGAAAAGTACGAAACAAAAATTTATGTAGAGGTTTAATAAAACTCGCTTGGAATGGCTTACATTATTTTTAATTAAAGAAATTGGCATTAGATAAAAGTTTAATATAATTATTCTGAGAGGGTTATTTCGCTGAAGAAAAGCAGTTTTTCCACCTAGCACAATCTATCTCTACCACTTGGATCTAATAGAATATTGATAACATTAAGAATGGGCAGATAAGAAAGTATTGCTGACTAATATAAAATTAACTGATACAGATATTCTAGCGATTCATTATAAAATTGCAAATGTTCCGTGAAGAATCTGATTCGTTAATTCACCTCCATTCATTACATATATGAGATCTAATAATCACAATATTAAGAGATTTAGATGTAATTATTTTGATCGGAATCAATTTCTGACACAATTTTGGTGCATGCATGTATGTATATATAAATATTATGCAATTTGCATGATATTTGACTTGAGAATGCACACATTTTTCAATATCTTGGATAGCTTAGCTTCACAAACGTAATCCGTGATTATATCTGCACCAATAGCTTGCTGTACATATGACACCGACTGCAGCACATAAGAAAGGGAAACATTTAAAAAATGAGTTAATGTTGAATAGGCCCTCCCATAATACTGACAGTGGTAAAGTTACCAAAGTTTTGCATGATTTACCAGAATTCACTGCTCAATAACCTAAGATCATTTACCATCAGAATAATTTGAATGGTTTTATTTATCATTGTTTTTCATTGCAGGTTGTATCTGAGAACATGCCTTGGAATGGAGGCTTAGTAGCGGTGAACTCCTTCGGCTTTGGCGGAGCAAATGCCCACATAATACTAAGATCAAATCCCAAACCCAAGACCCCAGCCCTTCAGAATGGAATCCCACGCCTGATCACAGTGTCTGGAAGAACCGAGGAAGCTGTGGCTTCACTTCTCAAGCAGGTATATATTGCAGAAACCACTTTTAGTTTGCATTTGAATATCCACACAAGCAAAATTTGTAAAATTGTAACATGACAACTCAAAGAATCAAATCACTCCCAATGCATACATCAATTATACAATTAAATTTTCAATAAAAGAACAGCACAGACATTATCATATTTTGTAACAAAATAGTGTTTCATTAAAATATTGAAGGAAAAAGGAGTAAAAAATATACACATGAAATAGTGAATTTAAAGTTTAAAGTTAATATATTTTTAAAAATCTACAACATTTCTATGTAAATATAAATATCAGTGATTGCAACAGAATATCAGTTATATATCAACCTCTTGCAGCCTAATATTCAATGGTACAGTAATATAATTCACAATTTTAATTAGCTCAAAAGAGACTAATTGCAATCATTCTTTCTTTGTAGGTCCAAGACAAAGGCTATGATGACGATCTCTTCGCATTGCTCAATGAGGTCCACAAGGAAGGTATTGCAGGTCACACCCACAGAGGATACACTGTTCTAGGGAATGAGGGTGCTGTGCAGGATGTAACGGTAAGTTGAATGGTTATGCTCGTGTTACATAAATTGTTGTAAACTATTGTTAAAGTTCGAGTGTCAGTCCTAACACCAAACTTTGTGCCAGCATTTTTGGGTTGAATGTGAAATGAAATTGGTAAACAAGAAAGTGATGCTTAAACAGCATTTTTTAAAAGAAATGTACGAATTAACTTTTATCCCCAGGAAATTCAGACCATGAAAATGTAGGTCAGCTTTTAGAATACTCTAAAATATATTCAGAGTTGGGTTAGTATCAGCTGGTAATGGTTATTTATTTCACCTGAAACTTTCTAATGTGGATACAAAACTGGAGCCATTTAGTGTTTTGTTAATTGATAATCCATTGTTAGTTGTAGAAGCCTCCAAGTTGATCACTTCATTAACAGTTTGTTGCTAGATGTGAAAGTCTCTTGGTTTGATCACTTTGATAGTGCATTGTTAGTTGTAAAAGTCTTAGTTGATCACATCATTTGAGTGCATTGTTAGTTGAAGTCTCAAGAGTGGATTACTTATCGATAGTTCATTGTTAGTTATAGAAGTCTAAGTTGATCACTTCACTGATTCATTGTTAGTTATAGATGTCAGAGTTGATCACTTTATTGACAGTTCATTGTTATTTGTAGAAGTCTCAGATTTGATCACATCATTGACAGTGTGTTGCTAGTTGTAACAGTTGCCGAGGGTTGCTAGTTGTAACAGTTGACGAGGGTTGCTAGTTGCAGTTCCTGAGTTGATCACTTCATTGACAGTCCATTGTTAGTTCTAGAAGTATTGGGGTTGATCACACCATTTTAAATGTCAAAGGGGACGATCATCTTTTTTTGATGTCAAAAGGAGGTCGATCACCATTAACTCTTGTCATTGTTAATTCACAATTTGTTAGCTTGTAACACAAGTTATTAGTTTTAGAATTTTTTTGAGGGTGGGAATAACCTCATTCCTTGTTCCACTTAATTTACCTTTGTAATGGAAACAAAACAAGAGGAAACGTAATATGAAGTTTCAATACTGACGCTCAAATACAAAATAAATGTGTTACAAAATAGTATTTTTTATTTTATTATTACGTACTACATATAAATCATATACATTGGTATTTGGAAGAATTAGTACAGTTTTGTTTATTTTTCATTATAGAACAAACAACACAGTTTTGTTTATTTTTCATTAGAGAACAAACAACACAATTAATTGTAAAATTTCTATAATTTAGAATCTAAATATTCACCTGTGCTATAGCTTCTGATTTATTGAGAGTTTAGTTTTTAAATTTCATTTTGATGTTGGTGACATCACGTTTTGTTGACTTCAGTGCTGAAAGAAATACAATGGTTAATAATTTTGTTTTTATTTGCAGGAAGTAAGTGCGGAGAAGAGGCCTACATGGTTTGTGTTCTCTGGGATGGGCACTCAGTGGGGTGGAATGGGCAAGAACCTAATGAAGTTGGAAGTGTTCGAGAAAGCCATCAGGAAATGCAGCGAGACTCTTCAGCCAGAGGGAGTTAACCTCTACGACATCATTCTGAATGGGGACGAGAAGACCTTTGACAATGTTCTCAATTCCTTCGTTTCGATCGCAGCTGTGCAGGTAAGAAGAAACTAATTTGAATAAATGTTTTTCCTCTTGATGTGGGGCATTTTGAACTTTGATGATGATAATGATGATGATAATAATAATAGTGGTGCAAACAGCTCGTTGAGAGTCAAGGTCTGTCAAGTGACCCTCTGTTATTTCGGCTTTCGAGACCAAAGTCTGCTGCTACATCTTCCAAGTAGCTCCCCAGTTGTTCCAATAATAATTTTAGATCTCTCACCAGAAAGAAATAGAATAAGAATTAATAAAGACTACTGGTAACTATTGTCTCAGCATTCAACTCGTACACATATTTTTCAACAAAAGATAATGTCTTAGCCTTATGGTGGAAAATACACTTTATTTTCTATTTTTATAAAGATAAGCAGCACATTTTCACACATGCAACGTTCAAGAAACTGAAGGAAACATTATTAGATCTTATGTATGTTAATATCTCCACAATTGTCATGACTTTTCATTTTAAAAAAGTGACATTTTTAGTGATGTCACTGTTGGCATCTTATTTTAATTTATATTATGTTTTTTATATTTTGAGACAATATCTGCAAAACTAATTTCAATTTATCTTAACACCTAGAAGAATGAAAACTATTTGACACTGCCCCTGATGTGGGCAGTTTCTTGCAATATTATTTGATATTAAAGGAAAGAAATTGATAAATTACTCGATGCAAGATTTTATTACTATTCACACACTTACAAAATCACCACAACAGTGACGAGACACTAGGATATAAATGTTTCGAAAATATGGAAAGAAAAGTTTCATTATTCATTATGGATATCATTGAATTATGCAAACGAGAAAATAACAATAAATAATTGCAATGTCTTTTGATTAAAATAGGCCTCCCCAATGGCTAGAGGCACACATTTTTGGTAAATAAAAAAGCAAAATTTCGGTACAAAAACTGAGTCAATTTCTGGTTCAAAAGCGGTAAATAAAATAAAATAACGGTGTTATAGCGGTGAAAAAATGGATGAAAAGTGGTATGTATATAAAAAGATATTTTGGTTTTTAAATTCTGAATATAATCAATCCTACATTTGATTTAAAACCTACACTTATTCCACAGAATTAACATTTCACTTCTAATAGCACATTTATATAGTTATCAGAGTAATAAGTTTATTTCTGCGTAAAGGAGTCCATTTTTGCTTCTCCAATATTAACAGCAGAATTAATCAATTTTCCGGGAATTGCATAACTCTCAGGATAGTTCAGACTTTAGAAGGTGTCGCGTCAGTGAATAAACCCTGAATTTCGTGTTTAAGAGTTAATTTCGCTTTTTGCAGTTCATTTCGCATTATTTCGTGACAAAATATGGTCACATCTCACACCTTTCAAAAACATGAAAAATTAACACTACAATGTTTTTTTTCAAATTTAGTTTTTTCGTTAAGCGAAATATGCATGCCCCTACCGATGGCATAGTGGTAATGTCATCGCCTTGTAATCAAGGAGTCCTGGGTTTGATACCCGCTGGAGGCTCATAGTGGTTCGGATCCCACTTTAAACTGTAGGTCTAGTCCCGATTAGCCTTACTGTGCATAGAGTGTACTTAAAACACCAAATCAATCACTTAATCAATCTTTTGATTAAATGAATGTTGCACATATGAAACTCTCTTACATTACACCTTGTGCTGGAAAATATAATATTATTCACTATTTAATTTATAAATAGCACATTTATTACATTTATAATGTGCAACATTTCACAAACTGATCAGTAAACTATGTAATTCACAATACCGGGTTTGCCAACTCAATGGCAGCAAGTTAAGTGGTTTTCTTTCGGATTAAACACCGGTTCCCAGGTTTGCATCCTGACCTTGGCATGGGTGGTGTTAGTTTAGCATCACTTCATCAATTTCATCTAATAATTACTCATCCTCATTGTTGCAAAAAAGTGATAGAAAAGCAGGGTAAATTTCTCGTATCGGACAAACTGATTTCTTCAAATTTACAGGAGAAATTACTTACCGAATGCAGTTTCTTTATAGTTGTGGAAGTTCGGGGAAGTGTTTTCTCGTATTGTTCATTGAATTTTGCTGGTAGATCCTCTATTTTTCGATATGAATGTGTGCACGGAAGCTGTTGCATCCATTTCCTTCCAGTTGGATGTTGCCTGTGTGTGATGACGTAATCACGGTCAATGCCTGTCAGGGTTTCCAAACACATGTTTTTGTAACTGAAAAAGGTACGTTTCCGCAAATTGTTTGTGGGGCTATGTGTCTAATGGTTCGTGGGGCTATGCGAGAATGGTGTGGGGGGTATGCATTTTTTTCTAAACCAATTTGGAACTATTGTAACCTAAACGTGACCATACCTAACCTTACCGGAAATGGTTCGTGGGGCTATGTATGAATGGTTCGTGGGGCTATGCGTAAATGGTTTGTGGGGTTACGTAGGTATTTTTGGGTGCAGTGGGGTGGAAACACTGCATGCCGAGAACGGTAGAGAAATTGTGACCGCCATTTTGCGTGTTACTGAAGGCAAAAAGGAACTAAGAAAACTTACTCGATATGTCGCAAATAGAGCTTATTTCCATGAAATAAGCGAAATGCCACCTTCAACAATGTTTCTCAATGCAGAATACGTAAGTACATATATTGAAATTAAAAGAACTAGCAAATTTCAGCTGTTTGTCTGATACGAGAAATTTACTGAAAAGCAGCTCAAAATAAAAATACAAACACTACGCATGTTCCTTCGTTCTACTCCTTGGGTCTTATGATACAAACAAGAAGTTTGTAAACAATATGCTCCTTAGTAAATAAATCGTGAATAATAATGAAAATATTATTTTTTCTCCCAACAGGTGGCTCTGGTTGATGTTCTTACATCCATTGGTATTCGTCCAGATGGCATTGTTGGCCACTCAGTTGGTGAACTAGGTTGTGCATATGCAGATGAAACGTTCACAGCCGAACAGACTGTTCTAGCAGCATACTGGAGAGGACGTTCTATTCTGGAATCCAAATTGTCTCCTGGGAGCATGGCTGCTATCGGTAAGTTTCATATTTTTTAGTCAATATAACTAATTTCAAGAACCATGTGGTTTTATGCCCATTTGAATTCTGGGATCTTTGTCATGGAATGAAATAAACACAAAATTCTTTATTGAATTGAATTGAATTGTAGTGCCATATTCATAAACAACATTTAGGATCATATTTTTGGACTAAAACTGCCATGAATGACTTATTCAGTGGTCACTTCATGGGGTTTGGTGTGGGACACATCCAGCTGCTAACACTTTACGAAAATTGCTTTCTCAAACATGCTGATAACACCAAACTTAACCCTCCTAACCAAATTACATGCATTATTTTCACAATTACAATTCTAATAATGCCTACATTATTAGGTGAGGAGGCCAGGTTTAGGGATGTTAACAGCCCATTTTTGTAACGTGTTAGCAGCAGGATGTGTCCTGCACTCGACTCCACTTCATGGGAATTTAATCTCTCAGCAATTCAAAGCAATGCAGGACAGAGCTTCAGTTATTCTAATGCACCATAGCTTCAGTATAGAGAAATTATGGCACAGTCTTGCAACTTTTCTTTGACTATTTTCAATCAAGCATTCAATGAAAATTATAAAATTATAATATGGAACCTGTTTGTAACAAATATATAGTTTTATATCTCTTTTTGTATTGAGAAAATATTGATACCAGGCCAGGGAAACTTTATCATTTTGAATTTCCTTATTTTTCTGTCTCTTTTGGCTAATCTTGAGGATCTCAAGCCAGGACTCAAAACTGGAACTTTCCATGGTAAGATTATCAGTTGACTACTCAACATTATCGGAAACTTTAGATATTACACTTTTTTTTTACTTACACATTGAAGTACCTTGTGGTGAATGGTACATTATGTTTACTGAAAATTCCCTAATTTTTTCCTCGTAAGGATTGACATGGGAAGAGGCAAAAGCGAGATGTCCACCTGAGATCGTTCCCGCTTGCCACAACTCTGGAGACAGCGTGACTGTGTCTGGCCCTGTGGAAGAAATTGGGAAGTTCGTGAAGGCTCTCCAAGCGGAGGGAATATTTGCAAAGGAAGTGAAGAGCTCTGGAGTTGCTTTCCACAGTCGCTACATCTCCGAAGCTGGACCTAAACTGAGAAAATGCTTAGACAAGGTAAGTCATTTAGAGCAAAATAGAATTTCAACATTTAGAATTGTCGGCCATTCTCTGAACATGGGAATGTTTTCAACTTTACAAAATGTTTCTTATTCTCATCAAATTGCTTGTGGTTACTGAATCACAATAGCTATATTATGTATACTTTTCTTTTTAAACCCTCTATTTTGATTGTCCATGTGTAAAATAATAATGATCGCAATTACTGTAGATATCATTGGCTACAAATATGTCATTTTCCAGATGTACCACCACCCAGTGATCACATTGATGGAAATTAGACAAATAACATTTCTTTCCTTTATTTTTTTGAAAAAAAATATTTTTTAATAGGCTCAATTTGTGTATTTTTATATTTGAACAAAGTACAGTTATTGTTTTTATTAACTTCTTCATAAAATTTAATGTTAAATTGTTTATAACCTAATCTATTTAAACATATTATAAGTTCATGATGGATGCGGTTTAAAATTACTTACGTAAAATTTAAAAATTTTGTATTTCCACGTTGCACAATTTAATGGTTGCGAAATTTCAAAATTTCACGTAATATTATAAGTTATTTCCTAGTCACATAATTGTAGTTTCGCTGTAGATTATCAAATATGAAAAAATATAAATAATAGGCACACACTGGATTTCTAAGACAGCTGTATTTTTGAGTTTGGAAATTAATGTTTCTCCATAATTTAGTTTTCATTGAGTGGTATAAAAGTTGAGTTGTTTTAAGTTTACTTTATGCACAGATAGTGCAGAGTTTAAAGTGGGATCTCAACCACTGTGCAATGTGTCACCACTGGATATGTAACTCAGGGTTGATTACAAGGTGACTACATTAACACTATGCCATCAGAAGTGGTATAAGAAGCAGGTGTAACATCAATGTACTGTATCTACGCAATCAATGTAATAGAAATGTTACAAATGCATTTGCTTCTATCCGCATGGTGGTGCACACAAATTGTTAATGTGCAGGTAACAAAATGTTCATTGCGATGAGAGAACACCATAAGTATTAGTAACAGTAAATCTGGAAAAGATGTAAGCCAAATTCATTCTTTCATTTTTTTTTTTTTTTTTTTTTTTCCAGATAATTCCAAATCCAAAACCTCGCTCGCAGCGCTGGATCAGCTCTTCCATTCCAGAATCTGCCTGGAACTCTTCCCTGGCTCAGAGCTCCTCCGCAGCGTACCACGTAAACAACCTTCTCTCCCCAGTGCTCTTCCAGGAAGCTCTGACGCACATCCCAGAGAATGCCATCGTGATTGAGGTCGCCCCGCACTGCCTCCTGCAGGCCATACTAAAGCGTTCCCTCCACAGCAGCTGCCTGAACGTGGGCCTCATGAAGAGGGGACACCCCAACAATCTGGAATTCCTCATGTCAAATCTTGGAAAGTAAGTATTATTGTTAGAGGCACATATTTTTGGTAAATAAAAAAGCAAAATTTCAGTATAAAAAGTGTCAATTTCGGGTTCAAAAGTGGTAAATAAAATAAAATATCAGTGTTATAGCAGTGAATAATCACATAAAAAATGCTACATAAAATGACATTTTGGTTTTAAAATTGTGAATATAATCCTAAATTTGATTTAAAAACTACACTTATTCCACAGAATTAACATTTCACTTCTAATAGCCCATTTATGTAGTTATCAGAGTATTAAGTTTATTTCTGTGTAAAGGAGTCAATTTTTGTTTCTCCAATATTAACAGCAGAATTAATCAATTTTCCGGGAATTGAATAACTCCCAGGATAATTCAGACCTCAGAAGGTGTCGCGTCTGTGAATAAACCCTAAATTTCGTGTTTGAGTTAATTTCGCTTTTTGCAGTTCATTTCGCATTATTTCGTGACAAAACATGGTCACAAAATGCATCTCACACCTTTCAAAAACATGAAAAATGAACACTACAATGTGTTTTTTCAAATTTAGTTTTTTCGTCAAAAACTAAATATGCATGCCCCTAATTATTGTTGTGTGCTCAGAAGAAAATTTCCATTGCTTTTGAATCACTGTTAACATGCTCTAAAATTCCTATAATTTATATTCATTTTTGGGAGATGACTCGGGTGGACCGATAATGATATTTTGGCCAACATAATTTCAAAATTTACCAATATGCTGCTACATGTCAGACATAAAGTTGCAAATATTCCTTGAAGAACATGAATGCTTAGGTCTTTGATAAAAATACTCAGTATTTAGATATTTACAGTTAATACTCATAAAAATTAATAGAAAAAGAAGGACACAATTTTGCACCAAGTTTCAGGCTAATTATCGAAATGTTGAATCTGTAAACTATTGGAATTTTTTTTGATAAACCAATCCATCAGCATACTGATACTGATAGCGGTTGCATTTTTATATTTTTCCTTCAGATTGTACAATGCTGGTCTACAACCCAAAACATCCCGTTTCTATCCAGAAGTGAAGTTCCCTGTAGCCAGAGGCACTCCAATGATATCTCCTCTGATTGAATGGGACCATTCACAAGAATGGACAGTTGCTCTCTATGGGAAGGTAAGAGTTTTCAGAACAAGAAGGAATTATTTTGTTTCATCTTGATATAAAAGTATATCATTATTAAAGTATGAACTGCAGTAGCAGATGCATTTTTCGCACAGTTAGATTTCCCTGTATAAATTGTTCTGGGGCTCACCCAGTCTCAATGGGTATCTGGAGGTAAAGGTGGCTGAGTGCGGTGATCACATCACCTCCACTTTGGTCAAGACCAAGAATGTGCAGAGCCCTACCATAAACAGTGGTGCTTTTTAAGGCATTAATGAAATTGCAATTTTTAATATTTTTAAGAAAGTAATGTATTTAGTTTGTTTTAAGTCTATTTTATGCACAGATAGGCCAATCGGGGCTGTAGTACAAGTATGCCATTCGGGAGGTCCAGTAATCTATTGAAAAATCATGTATTTTCACTGATGACATTGTGCAGATAAGCAAAAGAATTGCTACACTGGAGTTTGTCTTCGCGAATGGTCTGTGATAGAAGGGAAAAAAGGATATGCTGCATGAGTGAATATTCTAGCTGAGAAGATGCCATTCTTAAGTATTCTCTCCACCCTACAACATACAATTTCATTAAGTATCCATTTCAATTTTTCCTAACGGTAATCACCAACAAGAATGTTTAATAATAACGTTAAACCAATGTTTAAATTAAATTTAGTTAAAGTTAATTTTCTTCCTTATGATAACTTACTCCTAACTTACACTATTTTGCAATTTTCTTCACATACATTCTCTCCATCCCTGGTGCAATATTTCTTTGTCTACCAATGTATTTTGTATATTGGTGCAGGTAAATGTAAATTTCATCTAAAATCGCTGATATCTTGTTTGTAGGGAGGCTCAAAGTCTGGTGAGTGTGTGATTGATGTGGATTTGAGTAAGGAGGACGACCAGTACCTGATTGGACATACAATTGACGGAAGAGTTCTCTTCCCTGCTACAGGCTACCTGGTAAGTATTGTGGTTTCAATTTTAAACTTAGCGTATTATACTGCTTTCAAAGATTTGAAATATTCCTCGTAAGACACACAGGTACATTTTGGTAGGATTTTATTTTATTGGTTAAGGGGCTATATAATTCAATCCATGGATATTTTGCAGAAGGAACAAAAAAACTGTGTACTGGTTGAGTGGTCATCGTACAATCTCATCATTGAAAGTCCTGACCTGGGCATATGTGAATCTTTGTGAAATGTGAATTTCATCTAATCATCATCCAGCCAAAAGTGACACAAAACAGGAAAAATAAAAATGCAAAAACAATTGTAAACTTTCAAGCTTTTTCATCTATTGGTCTTATGATTTTCACACAGTAGGAGTTCTAAATTTAAAGAGTACTAGACTGTGGACATTTTTCTCTATTTTCCAGAGCTTAACATCTGGACTGTACAATTTTTAAAAATATTTTTTGTAATTTACCTTAAGTTCTATCATAAAATTTATCAAGTTGTTATTGTATCTATAAATGCAAAGTGATAAAGAAATTGTTTCTACAGAACAGGGATTTATTCAGAATTTTCCATCTGGGAGGGGTGAAAGTTCGTATTTAAACTAGTATAAGGATAAATTTGCAACGAAAATGACAATAAAATGGACCTTCGTTTTAAATTTTAGGAGAGTGTTAGTGATGTGTGGGTAATCAATGCTGTAGAAGATTGTGTATTGACTTATCAGAGCTCTAATTTAGACCCTGCCCTTTATTATGAAAACTAATTTCCATAAATGTTATTCTTTACAGACACTTGTGTGGAAGACATTTGCAAAGTTGAATGGCACCAGTCACGATGAACTTCCTGTCGTGTTTGAAAATGTGCAGTTCCACAGGGCAACAATAATGCCAAAAGAAGGTAAGGCAAATATAATTTGTTCATTGTTCTTTTTAATTCTAAAACCGAAGAAGTTAAACATTGGTAGTTTTAGCCCTTGGAGAAATACATTTTTTCGGAAAGGGCAAGCAAACTAGAAATAACTAATATTACTTGCATTTCTGTGCACTGGATTGAAAAATGTTTGTACCAAATTCTTCCAGGCATTTGAAGATGTTACTAAGCTAGTCATGTGATTTCACCTTTTCGAGTTTGGGTTTTTGTATTTTATACACAGATAAGCTAATCAGGACTAGACATACTGTTTAAAGTGGGATCCAAACCACAGTGCAATGTGTTTCCAATAGGTAGCGAACCCAGGATCCCTTGATTACAAGGCAACAATGTTACCATTATGCTATTGGGGAGGCCCTTTCGTATGTATTGATGTTGATTTTATGCTATATGAGTTATACTTTAAACATATTCTTACAGGTTCATGTTGAATTTTAATGTTACTTGGAATAGTTGCAATGTTTATGTATGTGTTCCAATGCAACTATACCATATCAATATAAAAGAGTTTGGATGCATATGCATAAGTTCAAATGTGAGATATCACATCAGAAAATTAAAATAGCTGTCATTTAATTACTACATTAACTTTCAACATCCAATATTGGAGCAGAGTTAGTGATAATTTAGCATAATTCGTAGGATACTTGAACTCATCAAGAGTGTTGAGTCAGGTAGTGGCAGATTAACAATCTTTTTTTTACGTGGCCTTCAAAATTTGTTTCAGGTTCTGTGAAGTTCCTGATCAATATCTTCGATGGCAGTGGAGAATTTGAGTTGTGTGAAGCTGGCTCAGTGGCTGTATCAGGAAGAATCTACGTTCCGGAGGATATCAACAAGGAAATGCTCGATCTTCCACCTCCTGCAAAGCCAGTAGAGGCAGACCTGCCACTCAAAACACCAGATGTCTACAAGGAACTAAGACTCAGAGGCTATGACTACGGGGGCATCTTCAGGGGAATTGTAGAAGCAGATAACAAAGGTGAGAGTTCATTACAATTTGGTACTTTTGTTACTATTTGACACTTATGAGTTTTCATGAAAATTATCAGTCTTTGGTTTTCAAAACTGAAAATTGATAACCAAAGAATGGTTCTGAAAACAATGCACCAGGGATTGCCATGACCTATCAGTAAATATCTTATCAGTAGCTGAAGGAGATATTTTCAGTGGTTCATGATTGGTTGGCTACACACAAGCTGCTGGCAGAGATCTTGAGGCATATTTGCAAAATCATGTCTTCATACCAATTGCAACTCGACAATGCACAACTAAACCTTGACAATAAAAGTAACAAATATGGCTGAGCTGTTACCAGTGCTGATGTATCGACATCCGAAAATATTGGCTGGATTTTATTTACTGATACCTACAGATACTTTTCTGATGCTTTGGTCTTTTGTAGGATCCAAAAAAAAACAAAAAAAACCTTTCACAATTTATCATGAAAGTTAAGGTAAATGCAAAGTTTCCATTTATTTTGCACCAAGATTATATGAAAAACTGTATTTTGTGATTACATAAGAAATATGTTAATATTATGATGTAATTCTTGAATATTTTGAAGCAAAACTTTGGTAAATTGATGTGTGTATAGATTGTTTGGTAAATTGATGCATTTTTTATGGACTAGAAAATTATAAATTATTCATCCTTGGTAACTCACCATGTATGTTTAAATGTGAAAAGTATCTTCAAGGCAATCTCTGACTTGCATCTAAAAATGGCATAGTAAACCCCACACAAATGAATTGTAAACCCCACACGAATGAATTGTAAACCCCACACGAATGAATTGTAAACCCCACATGAATGAATTGTAAACCCCACACGAATGAATTGTAAACCCCACACGAATGAATTGTAAACCCCACACGAATGAATTGTAAACCCCACACGAATGAATTGTAAACTCCACACGAATGAATCGTAAACCCCACATGAATGAATGATGACTCCAAAGAACACTAAAGAACATTCAAGTTTCATAGTAGCAGCATATTTCTTATAATTCTCATTAAAGGGAAAATAATTGATTTCTAGGCACTAGTGGAAAGGTTCAGTGGGTGTCTAACTGGGTGAGCTTCATGGACACAATGCTGCAGTTCTCCATTTTGGGCAACAGTGCAAGGGAATTGTATCTTCCAACCCGTCTGCAGAGGGCCATCATCAACCCAAAGAAGCACAAGGAAATAGTTGAATCACTGGAGGAAAATGAAGGTAATAACAAAGTAGTGAATTAGTTTAAATTTTTGTTTTTGGATTGATTTCTCAAATGATCAGTATTAAATTAGGATGTTCATTTCTTTTTGCTTATTTCCGTTAAGTTTCATATGTCCCAAAAATAATATGGGAGTATATACCAATATATTACTGTTAATTCATAAACCCAATGTTTTACATGTAGAACTTGATGGGTTAGGATTAAGAAGCATAGTTTAAAAAAAGTATATTAATTTTCCTTTATTTATTTGTTATTAACAAATACTTTTGAGATATTGGTATAGCACAATTAACATCAATTCTACAGACACATGTCATATGTCATTATCTGCCAATAAGCAATATCTACCAGTTATTCTATTCCATATCTTTCCATTTTCAAATTGCATTACTACTACTGGTTAACTTACTACACTGTAATATCAGTACTTGTAGCAAAATAATCTAATAGTTATTTTTAGTGGTTTTTATTTGATTTTCTCTGCAATGTTTCGTTCTGGTTTCTCAGAACTTTTTCAAGCATTTATTTTTTCAAAAATTGCCAAAATTGTCTTCTAATGACATTGGAGTAGAGGTACAGGTTATTTATAAAAGTATGGAATGTTCGAAAAGCAAGGAGGGGGGAGATGCTTGTATAATTCAACATGGATACAATTAAACCGTTTGAGGGATGCTTATGCAAATTATCCTACCTGGGGAGGATGCTTTATGCAGATTTTCTTAACTGGAGATGCCCCTCTTGCCCTCCCCCCAATGTTCTCTCCCACTTCGAATGTTGGAAGTATGTTTTAAAATATCAATAAATTCAATTTATGAATCATTACTTTCTCTTAAATAATATATTGTAATTATTTTCTTGTAGTTTACGGTTATTACAAGCATAACAAAACAGTTTTTCGTTGTGACGTTTCAGGAGAACACACACTCCCTTCATCAGACATTTATTTTAATTTTGATTAAAGATACAGTTATAACAATGGTCAGCAATTTTTTAAACAAAAATAATCCGTTATATAATGGATGTTGTCAATGTTACATTGTTGTAATATAGCAACTTAACTGTGAAAAGAAGCAGTCTGTTTTATTTTTATTTCAGATATCACTTTATTTTTTTAAAATTATGAATCCCAAATATAATCAGGTAATTCAAATTCATCATTGTTTTCATAAAGTCTCTTGATGTTGTCTGTTACATTCAATTTTAAAGATGGTGGCTTACTCCATTTGTGAAAAAGAAAACTCCATAATAATAATAATAATAGTAATAACCGTAAACTACAGGAAAATAATTCTACAATGCAAACAATGCATACATACAAGAAAAAAGAAAAACTAATATATTGTAATTCTTGGCAAATTTTATCACTAAAATGGTTTCTTGATCTAGACCTGGTAATATTAAAGATATGCAGATTTACAATTCAATTGTTTATTACTTTGAAACTTTTTTGACGACAGGTTTGCCAGTCCACATGTACCGCAACATCAACATCCTCAAGTGTGGTGGTGTCGAGCTTCGAGGGCTGAAGGCCAGCCTGGCACCAAGGAGGCAGCAGACCCAGGCTGCACCAAAACTCGAGAGGTACCAGTTCGTGCCGTATGAATCCAAGAGACCCTTGGCCATGTTGAACAGCGGGGACTCATCACAAGCCAAACCTTTGGCGGTGCAAGTCAGCGTCCATATTGTTCTTGAAAACACACCTGCTTTGAAACTGAAAGTTGTAGAGGTTGTTACAGAACCTTCAGAAATTCTTGCTCCTACAGTTTCTGAAATCCTAAATCTGGAGCCTATGATACATGTAAGTATGGTTACAGGTGTATTTGGTCAATTATGTAGTAAGTGGTCAATTGCAGTAGTGGTAGAAAAATAATGCAAAAGTACGAGGGTCATCCAGAAAATAAAGACAGTTTGGTTATACAAAATTAAAAACACAATATTTATTGGAAAAAACAATTCTGTTACATACCTGAAGCTTCCTTCACTTCTCTACATAATCACCTCCTACATTTAAATATTTGTCGTATCTGGGCACGAGCTTCAGAATTCCCATGTTATACTCTTCTGCCGCCAGTTCATTAAGCCAGGTGGTCACTGCATTCAAACAAAAGACCTGTCGCGCATTTCCGCCAAAAGGCACTACAATCAATGCAAATCGTTATTGTGAGACTCTTTAAGAAAACTACGGCGAGCCATCCAAAACAGGAGGCGAGGAATGCTTTCTGGATGATCCTCTTATCTTGCCATCAAAGGTTCTGTGTATGAGTCGCAGCCTAGCCAGGGGCATGTTTTTTTATGGGTATCCATTTATTACTTCCTTTTTTGCATTTGAATTATTTTACGTTACTTTTCTACATCACGAGTTAATGATGAGAATGAATGATGAATTAACATGAGACATCCATATGTCGATTAGGGTTCAAAGACCCTCCTTGATGAAATAGTGCAATCAAAGCTTCATAGGTTCATTCCCTAGTTCACATAGTGGTGGAATCTAATTTAAAACTGTACGTCCTGTCCAAATTAGTCTGAGCATAATGTGGACTTCAGTGGCAGAAAAGCAACAAAAAATTGCTAATACAACTGCAATACAAAGTGGAATACTATACAACAGTCAACAACAATAACCTGTGACACAGCAGCCCTTAAGGGCCAGGCCTACCTACAGACTGCTGGCCTCATTCCCCCCATGCCTCAGAGAGGTGGCCAATCATCCAACCAGTGAAGAGGTGACATGTGTTCAGCATGACCAGTTGTTGCAGGTTTCCATGACCAGATTATGCTATTCATTCTTTGTAACTCCCAAATTTCCATGATGCTGGGTGGCCAGCGGTCCCATAGATTGGCCAAAATCTCAGGAGGAAACTTAATGCTCCCACCACCCATGCAATTAATTATATAGAATAACTTAATTTTTGTTGAAATGTCAAAGTTTTGAAATTGGTAGAACTCTGAAGATCTTTCAAATAAAACAATTACATTTTCTCTTTCAGGCCGACATAACTGTAGTAACGCCTTCAGCAGCAAAACTTGCTGAATATGACCTGGAGAACTACGATGTGAAAGTGGTGGAAAGAGCTGTTAAGAATGGACCACTAGACCAGAACTGCCATCTCATGATTGGCTCAAATATTCTTGAGGACAAAGCACTCGTGCAAAACTTGTTGGAGTCTGTGAAGGCAGGAGGATTCTTGCTCGCCGAGGAAAGTCCAGATCTGGAGGAGCGAGTGATAGCCAAGCTAGGGCTGGAAGTCATCAGCAAGCAAGTGACGGATCTTAGGGCGTACTACCTCCTCAGAAAGGTGGGTATTGAGTTAATTCATGTGGGTTTGTAGTTCTAGTTGGATATGCATATGTTTTTTTTTAACAAAGTGTAGAACGTTTGCTTAGAGAAATTTTGAGGGTTTGTTTAGAAAGCAATGCATGAATCTGAAGATGAGGAATCACTTGGAACTCGGCTTGTTTACAGAGTTATGGTGTCACATCATGACCTCCCATTGTACAGTCACAGTAAACGGCATTGCTACACCCAGAAGTGTCCATGACTGTACATACTTTCATCCTGTTGCTCATCTTCTGAGAGCTATGCGAGTGCCATGCCAGTTGTTAATTTATTTTGTAGACGTCTTTGTAAACATCTTTTGATCAAAATTAAAGTTTGTGCACCTAAATGTTAAAGAAGAAACTACATTGATGAATTTAGAAATTGCAGTTTTTAGGGTGTATGCTGTGTTTAGTATTTATAAGAACTGTAAAAGAAATTGCATATTACTAGGGCTAGGATTTTTATGACCTAAATATCACCAAAATATGCTCTTATGACCTAAAATTTTACAAAAAATGCACTATAATTGGAAAAATATGCCCTTATAACTGGACTGTTTCAAACGTCAATATCTAACATATGCCAAGATATTTTCATATACGTACATTTTTTAGTTCATGTTATGGGTGCCCTCACTTGCAATGCACAATGAAGACTTTCCGTAATTTTTTTTTTTAAAAAATTAAAAACCTTTTGCAGCAGTAAAAAAAATGAGTAAACATGGGAGTAACAACAAATCCACTTCGAAAATGACTGAATATTTTTTGAAAAAGCAAAAATATGCTGAATATGACCGAAAATCCATCAACATATACTCTATCACTAGGGACATTGAATTTTCGCGATTCGCGAAATGTGAAAAAAAAATGCAATTTTGAACATTCTGCATGTAACTACACCCCCAATGACGAAATATGCATGAGTTTTATTCGCGAAGTAATGCGAAATGTGTGCTTTTCCACGAAATGAACTCTCTTTTCCATGAAATAACCGTGAAATATCATCAAATTAAGTAGAAAACAAGTAGAAACCGGCAATCGAGGTTGTGCGCGCAAACTGTAGATTTGAAATGAAACGTTTGCCTAAAGTTCCCTACCACTTGCAGCTGAAGAACCACAATCTCAGTTCGAAAACTTAGCTCCCTGTCAAGCTGCATTCCTTTCTTCCCCCGAATGTCTACTCAACTTCCAGTTTCATTGAACTTGCTAGCTGTAGCAGCGATAAGATAAGGATATGGTTTAAATACATACAATGAATAAATCACTTGAGATATGCAATTTAGAAATGAAGTAATTTTGTGTTGTTTTATTTTTGGTTGGAGAGCTAAGTACTTGTGTATGTGTACAGTATATAAAAATGAAGTAGATTATCAATTTTGTATGTTGTTTCCTCTCATAATGAAAAAGTGTGTGCCAATTTTTGTTTTCCACCGCTGGGATATACCGCTGATCTAACATTTTATTTACTGGTCTCCTCAGTTTTTATTTACCATAAATTTGTCTCCCTATCTATCACATAAAAATGGCAAAATATGCCAAAATCCTACATATTACATTTTTACTTTGAGTGGTTAATAGCCATAAAGCATTGTAATGTCTCTTCTGCTTTTGTGCTGTTACCCAGAGTGCCATGGTTGATGTTTGAACCGACACCTGGTGGGGAAAAGATGCAACTGTGTTCTACTGATGTTACTGGTTCAAAATGGGAAAGAACATAATGGCACCTTGGCACGAACACAGTACAAACTTGTTTTCCGCAAAATACAAACAAAGAAGACATATTTTTTTTTTTTTTTAAAAAAAAGGCCTGTAACGGGCACTAATAAAAGCTCTTTGAGATCAGGACCAAAATCTAATAACACACCTTATACTTGACTACAGAGAAAGGTAACAGAGCAAACTTTTCTTTTTACATCAAACCAGACATGATTTATTTCCCATTACATGCTAAATATATTTGTATTGGATTCCAGGCAGTGGAAATTGATAACCCATTGGTGATTCAAGTGACTGAGAAGAATTTCAACTGGGTGGAAGACTTGAAGACTGCCTTGAAAGCCAGTGAAACTGAAGGAAGGAAGGTCTTCTTGGTAGCTCAGGGAGAGGAGATAAATGGAATTGTTGGGATGATGAATTGCATCAAACAGGAACCTGGTGGCAATAATGTTAGGTAAGTCTCTGAGAATGTAGAATTACAATATTAATAGAATAAAACTTGTGTTGAAGAGACAAACATGACGAAGACTGGCTTTTAACAGTTTGGGTAGCATTTGTAAATAACTTATTCTTATGGATGTACTTGCAGATCCATGTTTCTTATTGTTAGTGCAAGTGAACTAAAGTTAGAGTATATGTTTTGTCTACCTTAGTCTTTTTCTTGTTTATTGTGACTTTTTGACAACTTTTGGCTAATTGAATGATGAGGATGAATGACATTACATAACATTGCCAGGACTAGAACGTGGTACCTTTGCTGTCAATATGCTAATTGAATTTTTCTATCGCTTCAGATCAGTATGTATAATTATTAACAATTTTTCTAAGTCTGAAATCCATTCCGTTGCTTTAGGAAATAAAAATTTTCATATTGGATCTCAATGAGTTCAGGTATGTCTAATAAATAATATTTACTCCAAAATGGGGAAAAATGAAACTTGAACTTTTTAGAGTAAATTACTTATCTCCACATAACCACCAGATATATATTTAAATATGACGTAAAGAATTATAGTTCATAAAGGATAATATTAAAATCGTATTATATGTATTCATATGTAAAAGATCTATATGGAAGTAACTGGTAGAGGAAAAGGTCTAAATATGGGCCCTCCCTTTTTATATTGCCATTTTCGGAGGAAAAAAAATTAATATATCAAGCACCTGCCTTTAAAATGCATATCTATGAAATATATACTTAAATGTAATAGCATGCTAAAGTATAGAAGGTCTCAATTTTTTTTTTTTAAAAAAAAAGCAATTTCCAAAAAAATGGTAAAAATTATGTTTCAAAATTGTGGTCTAAATATGTGCTACTAATGGCAATATCACAAAAAGCAATTAAAATGAAAAAGAAACCAGTCATTTGTTGCTAAAACATTATAAAATTCATATTTATGAATAATCTGTTTTGAAAATCACGCGGAATGGGAAAAATCGAAATTAAGAAAAACATACAAATATTTGTTGAAAATGTGATCTCAACATTACACCTCATGTCATAGCCCATATTTAGACCATCACGCTATTTTTCTTCTTCAATTTATTTTCGCTCTCTGTGGTACATATTTCACAAACAAATCATGGCATTATAAAAGCCCACATTTGTTTTATGTACCACTAATATCATAACCTATACAAAGCAGATGAGAATTCAGAAAACGCTGAGTTAAAACATACCTGCAAGAAGTTTTCGGAAATATCAATTCTATAACAGCATCCAAGGCAGAAACTAACCACAGCTTTCTCTTGCAAATTGGCGAGGCAACCTTTGTCCTTGACAGATAACCAGTTCCCTTAGCCTCTGCCAGGCTGCAGCACCTGGGAGCACTGATAACTCCAAAACCCATATTTAAACCTTCACCCATATTTAGACCTTCTCTATGTTCACACAAGCAGTGGCAATTGAAGTGGAAATTTCTAGCTGAGTGGCATGTTTCGAGCTTTGGGGCTAGCGGAGGTGTGCTCCTATTGGATAATATGGTCACAGTGAGACAGCTGGGAGGATACCAACCTCCCACATGCCTCTTCACTTCAAGCACTACACACAAGGCTAAAGTAATTAAAATATATTTTTTGTTTTTGTCATAACTTCATGCTTTCCCACTCGGAAGTATATACATTATTTTAAACCATATTTATTCATATTTGTTTCCAGGAGTGTGTTCGTTCAGGATGGGAAACTTCCTCCATTTTCCCTATCGAAGTCACCATACGTTGAACAACTGAAGAAGGACCTTGTGGTGAACACATATTCCAACGGCACGTGGGGAACCTTCAGGCATCTGCAACTGGACACCTATGCAGACAGTGCTACTCTTCAGGTGGAGCATGCGTTCATCAACACAATGGTCAGGGGAGATCTTTCCAGCTTGAGATGGATCGAAGGACCGCTTACTTTCTACAGGTATGCAAGAATGTTTTGCAAGTTTACAGAATTGGTTTCTTAATAAACGGATTCTTCATTAGTATATGGCATCAAATATTAAGATTTTTGGCTTGGGAACCCTGGAAATCATTGGCGTAACTTCGGACCTAACTTTGGGGGTGACAGAATAAAACTTGGGGATTAACTTTGGGGCAGGGGGGAATAAAAAAGTTTTCTATCCTGTAAAAAAACATCCAGGGGGTATCTTGCTAATGATAAATTTGCGAAATCTTAAAAAAAATACTCGCTTACTTTGCTTCACAGATCCGAAGAGGTTAACAAAAGTACCATTCACTTGTAAATTTTAATAAACCTGGAAATTTTGCAGGGCAAGTAAAATAATTCCTTTTAAGTACACAAATTTTAATTTTTCTACTGTAATTCATATTTTTGAAAGAGTATGTACTTTGAAAAGTTTTATTTTGTAAAAGGAGCCCTTGAGGTGAAATATACTCACTCAGTAAATTAGAATATTGTTAGTAATAAAGAAACACCCTGATGTAGACTTACTGGGGGATGATGTAAATACAATTAAGAATAATGCTAAAATATTTTTCAAAGCCACTAAAGAGATAGATTTGGAAGTTAGCAAAGAGAGAACTAAATATATGCTTACAGGCCGAAACCAAGTGGTAGGTAATAATCAAAATATAATTATTGATAACTCGTTTGAACCAGTTTCCAAATTCAAGTACTTATGAGTAATACTAACAAATAACAATGATATTAAAGAGGAAATAAAAAGCAGGCTTAATTCAGGAAATTCATGTTACTTTTCTCTTCATAAACTTTTGTCTTCTCGTTTAATATCTAAGAAACTAAAAGATAAAATATACAAAACAGTAATTTTGCCTGTAATATTATATAGATGCGAAACTTGGTCCCTTACTTTGAAAGAGGAACATAAATTGAGAGTATTTGAAAATAAGATCCTTAGGAAAATATTTGGGCCTAGGTGAGTGGAGAAGGTTACATAATTTGTATTCATGTCCAAATATTATTAGAATGATTAAATCAAGAAGACTTAGGTGGGCAGGCCATGTGGCACAAATGGGAGAGGATAGAAGAATTTACAGGATTCTTGTTGGGTAACCTGATGGTAAGAGACCAGTAAGTAGACCAAGGCGAAGATGGAGGGATAATGTTGAGATGGACCTAAAGGAAATTGGGAGGGATGGTAAAGAGTATATACATCTTGCTCAGGATAGGGACAGATGAAAGGCCTGTGTTGCTGCAACCATGAACCTTCAGGTTTAAGAAGGCTAGAGAGTTAGTTAATAAAGAAACACCCTAATATTTGTTTGTCTTCATGCTTGATGGATGAGATTTAAAATTTATTTTGCAAATATTAATTGAAGACATTGATTGCAACTCAGCCACTGATATGTAATTTAGAAATACTCCGTGTAGTGTGATTTCTGTTGAGATTACTGTATGCCCTTTCAGGCCTGAGAGGTACCCCAACTCGAAGCTGTACCATGTGTACTACGCCCCTCTCAACTTCAGAGACATCATGTTGGCAACTGGAAAGCTTCCACCAGATGCTCTACCAGGCGATTTGGCTGGTCAGGTGAGTCAATTTTAAGCAGTATAACAATACTGATTTGTTCTTCCCAGACATTTTTAATCACTACTTCATATTTGCTTGGTACTGAAAGTCAGTTCTGACAAAACTTGGCAGATGAGAGTTTCTATTTAAAGCTTAAATGAGAGTCCTGATGAATAACTTGATTTGATTTTTGTTATTAGGCATTGCTTTTCTGCCACACTTGGCTAATTGCGATGATGATGATGTGATGAAATTGAAGGGACACTCACAAAGAACACCCATGCTTTACTTTTGGAAGGAAACTGTGACAAAACTGTTACTTTTGGAAGGAAACTATTACAAAATGGTTACCTTTGGAAGGAAATGGTTAGTTTTGGCAGTAAACTGTTACAAAATGGTTAGTTTTGGCAGTAAACTGTTACAAAACGGTTAGTTTTGGCAGCAGACCGTTACAAAATGGTTAGTTTTGGCAGCAGACTGTTACAAGACGGTTAGTTTTGGCAGCAGACCGTTACAAGACGGTTAGTTTTGGAAGCAGACCGTTACAAGACGGTTAGTTTTGGAAGCAGACCGTTACAAGACGGTTAGTTTTGGAAGCAGACCGTTACAAGACGGTTAGTTTTGGAAGCAGACCGTTACAAGACGGTTAGTTTTGGAAGCAGACCGTTACAAGACGGTTAGTTTTGGAAGCAGACCATTACAAGACGGTTAGTTTTGGAAGCAGACCGTTACAAGACGGTTAGTTTTGGCAGCAGACCGTTACAAGACGGTTAGTTTTGGCAGCAGACCGTTACAAAACGGTTAGTTTTGGCAGCAGACCGTTACAAAATGGTTAGTTTTGGCAGCAGACCGTTACAAAACCAGTACAAAAACTAACAATTTCTGATAAGTTCCAGACATTTACGATGCAGCAAAAGTCTAGATTTAACGATAAAATGACCATTTGGTATTTCTCGACTGCTCGGGAGTCGGGAAGTAATTTCCCGAAGTTGGGATCGGGACAGGAATTCCCCCCCCCCCCCCCCGGTCCCGACTTTTCAGGATCCTGCACACCCCTAATATTAATGCATAGCATGGAATCAACAGGTTTTGTTGCCATCCCAATGTAACCTAACCTCCCAGAGGATCTGGCCTCAGATCAACACGAAACAAATTCCTGGAAAAAGGACCTTGCCCAAGTCAACTTTGGTTCTTCAAAAATTCGCGTACACTTTCGTTGTGCTGTGACCATGTAATGATACCGAATGTAGGCATGTAGGCATTCGAACCCCACTCCTAACTGTACCAAAAAAAATGCTAATCTTCTGGGATGAACAGTTTTAACTCATGAAAACTGTTGGAAAATATTTGGTAGCTCACAAAACTCTAGAATAAGGGCTGAATTTCTATTCTTCTCTAACCTAGCCATTGTTTTTTTTTTTTCGACCACCAAAATCTGAACAATCTAAATCATTCACTTAATGTGACAAATTCTTTGATATAATGTTAGGTGATGGCTGCAATTTTCAACCTTATAACCATGATGAAATCAGTGAGAATGGTATGTGGATAATGCATGGCTCATCATTATTATAATAATAATAATAAACTCCAGGGTGGAGATGAAAACATTATGGTTACATGAAGCAGTCTTGGGGTGGTGGGTTGTGTTCTTCGTTTCAGATAAATGCAGAATAGAATAGAACAGATAAATATGCATTTTTCTGGCAATTTTCACCTTCTTACAGTACTATCACTTGGATAGATTGATAACAATAGAAGTAATATATGTATCAGGATTTCCGACAAAATATAATACTCTCTCATTGCTCATAAGATGTAAGTGATAAGTTGAAAGAATAATAGATGACCTATAATGTAGTCTGTGTCAAGATAGTTGGACTCAACCTCCACAATTCTCCTTGCAGGATTGTATTTTGGGTCTGGAATTCTCTGGCCGGGACACCGAGGGAAAGAGAGTCATGGGAATGATTCCAGCACGTGGCTTGGCGACCACAGTCTTAGCCGAACCCTCTTTCATATGGGAAGTTCCAAGCAAGTGGACCTTGGAGGAGGCTGCCACTGTACCTGTAGTGTATTCCACGGTACGTATGATTATCTTCTATACTACTTCTACATTTGAGTCTTAAACACTTCAAAGCTTCATAAGCTGACACATATTATTCAGAGCATTATTTTAGGCATGTATATTACACTGTGAATTCAGCCTTTTTTACTTGCAAATGCATGTAATAACTTGACATGCTACTCCTATTATTATATTGTGTTTGGAGGTTAGAAACATTTAATTTGAAAATCACATAGGTGCATAATAATATAATTGATAATTACAATACAAATATATATAAATATGAGAGACTTGGTTCAGTTCATGGGGTGGGTGATTTTAGTTGGGAATGTGTTTAGCAATGTCCTGCATGAAACAGTCCTAGGGTTCACAAATTATAACAACCTTGTTCAAAAGGGAATTAAAGTAGACTTCGTGCTTCCTTTTATAACATATAGCTCAATAATAAAAATACATATATTGTCATTGCCTAATTATTTAAATTCACAGTAAATTTGATTGAAGCTGTGTGTATTATATTATTTTTATCGATACTAAGTATTTAAAGTCATGCCTTATTTACTCTCATATGGATTTGATATTTGTACAAATTGTGTAATTAATCTTAGTGTTCATCGACTATTGTGCGATGTATAATATGTTTGTATCTGAAAGTATTTAGCAGTACTCTGTTGTTATTGTACTATATTGTGTTTGTATTTTGTTCTGTTACTTTGTATAACATACCTACTGCCATTTTTATCTTTTTATCTTTTGCTTTGTATTCTGTAATATTGTAATTGTGTAGTTTTGTATTATTGTAATTTTTAAAATGTATATATAATCTTTATTATAAATGTTTTTAATATGATCCTTTGTAATTGGAACTATTGGTTCTGTTAAGGATCTTTTGCTAAATAAATAAATATATCCTCTACCACATGGGTCCCTGGGGAGTAAAGGCAGCCAGAATATGGTGCTGATCACATCACCTCCAAAAATGGCAGTCATGTGAATTCCCCCATGTGTCTTCACGCCATTTTGAATTTTGTAGGAGTAGCTTTACTTTTTTTCCTTACCTTTACCTTCAATATATAAGTAGGATTGACCAAGATATCAACTCATACTATCTGTTTTCAAAAGGATGGATAATGTAGATAATCCAAATATTTATCCAGTTAACTTATGAATATGCATCTTAGTGATGAGTAAAAAGTTATCTGATAATGACAAATGTAAACTGACTTAGTAAGGGAACCATCAGATTAATAATATCACTTCTCTTCCAGGCCTATTATGCACTTGTCGTGCGTGGCAGAATGAAACCAGGGGAGTCTGTACTCCTTCACGCTGGCACGGGAGGAGTTGGGCAGGCTGCAATCTCCATAGCTCTTCACATGGGGTGCACAGTGTTCACAACCGTTGGCAGTAAGGAAAAGAGGGACTTCTTGAAAAAACGATTCCCACAGGTAAGAAAAGAATCAATATTGGGGCATTCCAGCATTATGTGTGCGACATTCACACATGTAATGTCAGGGTTATGGACATGTGATTGGATTAAAATATTACGTTATGATGTCTGCTAACTAATGAAAAAAAAAACTTGAGTATGTTGACATAGCCTGAATGCATGAAAAGCATTAACAAAAGTGCGTTTCGTGTGTGACGCTTTAAATATGTAGCAAAGTTTGACTTAATTTGTCTGTGAAGCATATAGGCTACATATGCTAATAGTTTTTCTTGTATGTACGCATTGCTTGCATTGTAGAATTATTTTCCTGTAGTTTACGGTTATTACAAGCATAAGAAAACAGTTTTTCGTTGTGACGTTTCAGGAGAGCACACCCTCCTTCATCAGACATTTATTTTCATTTTGACTAAAGATACAGTTATAACAATGGTTAGCAATTTTTTAAACAGAAAGCATCTGTTATATAATGAAGGGAGTGTGTGTTCTGCAATATGGTGAAATATGCAAATTATATGCATTCATAAACATTATTAAAAACAATAATAATTTCCAAATTTAATTGTTTTGCTGTTTACACAGAATAGAACCACTTTCAATTGAATGCTCCTATTTGTAAAAGTTATAAGTTGGTAACTTGTGAATACTGCTAAAAATTGAGAGATTATTAAGACTATGCATTAAAGTTTCAGAAGAGTGATGTAAAATAAGAAAATACATAGTTAGAAAAATGCCTCACTTTTCAGAAAATGCGATATTCCAAATTCTGAAGCATTACATCTGCTTAGAATTCATTGAAATAAATTTTCATGAGGTTTGCGTTCGCTGGTTAGATATCTGTGATAGAAAATAGGCTGTACAGAGTTTCAGAACTATCACAAATATATAAACAAAAGTGAAAGCAAATCACCCAATGATTCTCTCGAATGCTTTAGAAGGAATTCTAATGAGATGTAATATTTCCAAATTTGCAACATCACAGCAATTTTTCGAAGGGAGACAAATTTTTGAAGACTACTTTGCTGGCACAGGCTAAGGTCCAGTGTCTTAAGGAGTTTATGTACGAATATTTGGTGCATTATCAGTTATTCGCATTGGAATTTTATATTGTTAGTCTGTTAGAGTATCATTGTTAAATAATTTTGTCCTACATGCTTAACTAACCACCTAGTGCAATAATAATGATAAGCATTTGTTTACTGAAATTTATAAGCTAATTCACAAATTCCTGTATCTTAACAGTTGACTGACCGAAATATTGCCAACTCTCGAGACACTAGCTTTGAGCAGCATGTGATGTGCGAGACTGGTGGCCGCGGAGTGAATCTGGTTCTCAATTCCTTGGCTGAGGAGAAGCTGCAGGCATCTGTCAGATGCCTTGCGCAAGGTGGACGCTTCCTTGAAATTGGAAAATTTGACTTGTCTAACAATGCAGCTCTTGGTAAGTAGACAAAATTGCAATATCTTTAATAATTTTGGTTTGTATTGTTAAAATTTCTGACTTAATATACTTTTGCAGAAATGTGTACTGAAAGAGTCAAAAACCATCTTGGCTAGGAGAAACGTTCTTAAAATTGACATAAATTCTGTAAAATTTGAATAATGACTGCTGTTGTTGTGTTCTGTTAATTGAATTACGAAACACTTTTCTGGCATCCCCGGTGGCATAGTGGTAACGTCGTTGCCTTGCAGTCAAGGGGTTCAGGTTCGATACCCAGTGGAGGCACATAGTGGTTCGGATCCCACTTTAAGCTATAGATCCAGTCCCGATTAGCCTTACTGTGCATAAAGTGGACTTAAAACTCAAACTCGATCAGTCAATCAACGAAACACTTTCCTTATATTTTTGTTAGCTTAACACGTTTTTCCTGCCACTTCTGGCTAATTGGGATGATGAAGATGAATGAGGAATAGGTGAAAGTAATAAAGTGACACCCAGAAAGTAATCCCCAACGCACTTGACCATAGAGGTGATGAATTTTTAAACAAATTGAAATTTTTACAGAAATTCCAATTTCCTTTTTTCATTTAACAAACGTTTCTTAGCACAATTTTGAGTTACTTGTCATACGTGTGAAGTTTACTTGTTAGGAATGAATATAATTTTTTAAAAAAAAATATTTTAGGCATGGCATTCTTCCTGAAGAACACCACATTCCATGGCATCCTGCTGGATGCGCTATTTGATTCATCATCTACTCCGGACAAAAAGGAGCTAATTGAACTAATGAACGAAGGCATTAAGTCTGGAGCAGTGAGGCCACTCCCGAGCACAGTGTATTCTGAACAACAAGTGGAGCAGGCTTTCAGGTGAGACAAGGATGAAATCGCCAACTATTCTAGTTTTACATACTTGTCATTGGTTAAGGAGAAAGCTGTGGTGTGAACAAGATTAAATGGAATAATATAAAATTTTCATTGAAAGGAAAGAGGTATGCATATGGGCATCGCCAGAAATTTTCCTAGGGGGGTCGAATCGAAGATGTCGAGGACGCCCCCTCCCCTCAAAAATATTCTAATACAGACCAGTGGCATGTGCAGAAGTTCGTCAAAGAGGGGTTCATTTTTAAAATTATTGCATTGTCTGTATTTTAAATTATTACTACTAGCAGTAGTAGCAGTTTTAGTTTATACTCCATCCCAGCTAACTGTGGAGCAGGCAAACGAAAACAAGTGTCTGCGCAAGTAGTGATGCGAGACGGCTTCACCAATGAACACGTGAGAGAACGTGGAGAGGGGGAAAGCAACTGAAGTTACAAGCCTTCCCTCAGCTTCTACTGCTTCTCTCTGGCCAATAGATTTCCCTCGCTTCTCTGATGCTATGCGTGGCCTTGCTCCACAGTTAGTTGGGACAGGGTATAGTTCATTTTAGCATCCAATAAGTTTTTTATATGAATAATATAGTACTCGTTACAACCAAGATTACATAATAGTTACTTCGAACATTAGTAGAAGCAGCAGCAAACGCAGTAGCATAAGAAGCTTCAAAACGTGTGAAAGTTACAAATTAACAGAGTTTCAGTGTTGCAAATCATGAAAGTTTCGTACCAAATTCGATATCTCAAGAGCATTTTTAAACAATGACGCAAAATGAGGTGAAATAAAGTGCTTGGTTTATAAATTGCCATAAATTGAAAAAATGCCCATGGGTATGCAAACAGCCTGTTACGGACAAAGATCAACAAGTGGTTTTCGTTGGTGATGCATAGTTAACAAAGCTTTTTCCATCACGGCTGTTATCTGGTTTTCAAAACCAGAGTCCCCCTCTGATGGTGTAGTGGTAACATCTTTACCTTGTAACAAGGGGTCCTGGGTTTGATACCTGATGGCATCTGGTGGAGGCACATAGTGGTTTGGATCCTACTTTAAACAGTAGGTCCAGTCCCTATTAGCCTGTCTTTGCATAAACTGAACTTAAAAGCTAAATAAAAAAACAAAAGAAAAACAACAAACAAACAAACCACTCAAAACAGAGTCCACTATTACTTTCAAATAGCCCCTCTCCCAATTGTCCTCGTAATGCTGGGTCAGCACTAAAATTTTGGAGCTCGCACTGAAAATCAAACCTGCTCATAGCAAAGTACATGGGAGCTCAAGTTTTCGCTGACACCAACATAAAATTTAATGATAATATACTGATCTGATATAAATTGAAATGTTCCATGATGAAACTGGATGGCTCATTCATCCTCTAAATTGTGACTTCAATGGATATTGGCTTAGAGAGGAAAACTATGTACTAGAGTACATAAACTAAATCTTTATGCAGTATTTGTTAAAAAATAAAATTGCAGTATTTTGCATTAAATTCTGCAATTGTTATTTTTTTGCACCAAATTAGGCTGGTTGTGGAAATACTGAATTGCTAAAATTATCAGCTATTATACCCATACTATGATATACCTATATTGCCCATTACAGGCAGGATAATGATTAATTTGTACATCCCTATATGGAATATACATTGCTCAGTCGGTAACGCGTCTGACTACCATGCTCAAGGTCCCGGGTTCGATCCCCGGCCGGTTCAAATCCGGGAACTTTTCTAAGGTTGGAAGCGGCCCCGGCGCCCACCCAGCGTCGAATAACATGGGTACCTGGGGGAAACCCTGGGGGGTAAAGGCGGTCAGGGGCGTGGTGCTGATCACATCACCCCCACTCACGACCGGATCAAGAAAGTGTGGGGCGTTACCCCCACACCCCCTATACGCCTTCATGGCGTGGTGCTAAGCACAGGGGAACACTTTACCTTTTTTTTTTTAACCTGTGATTTTCAATGGCAGCAGTCTATCTATAAGTAAACAAAATACTTTTTACAAGTAACGTAGAATTGTAATTAATGTTTTTACAATGAAGTGAAATTTAAACATGATGTGCCCATTATATAGCATATTGGTTACGTGCATATTACGCACTATCTATAAACAAAAATAAGTTAAAAGTATTAAATTTCATCTACTTACGTAAGTGAGTGTATATTCGTTGTAAACTAAGTTTCGGAAGCTTCACTGCTTCCTTCTTCAGGTGGTCGTATTTCAGGCTCGGAACATCAAGCCACGTCGGAGAAGTGTCGTATGAGGATACTAGATAAAAGGTTGGGGTTAGAAATACTTCATGGTGCTAGACACTTACAAATTTAAAACTACCTTTTTTAAAAAACCCTTAAAACTCCCAAAAAAACATGTTAAAATCACGAACACGGCAGTGGCGTGCGGTGCTAAATCAGGCAGGGGAACAGGTGACCTGCACTTGCCCCCCCCCCCCTCCCATACCTGTCGTAATATAATGCAGTAGACCAAGTAAAATTCAATCCTTACTGAAATGAACCAAATAAATATACGATACATATGTTACAAATTGTCAGAAGTGACATACATGAAGCACGTTAAAATTATGACAATAACATTGTTAAAGCAAATATGATATAATGTAAAGAAAACATTAAAAACAAAATTGTTGATGCATAACAAAGAAAAAAATAAAAGGTAAAGTGTTCCCCTGTGCATAGCACCACGCCATGTAGGCGCATAGGGGGTGTGGGGTCAACGCCCCACACTTTCTTGATCCGGTCGTGAGTGGGGGTGATGTGATCAGCATCACGCCCCTGACCGCCTTTACCCCCCAGGGTTTCCCCCAGGTACCCATGTTATTTGACGCTGGGTGGGCGCCGGGGCCTCTTCCACAGTTAGATAAGTTCCCGGATTTGAACCGGCCGGGGATCGAACCCGGGACCTTGAGCATGGTAGTCAGACGCGTTACCAACTGAGCCACCGCAGCTCAATAATAAAAGCAATTTATGAGTGATCAGAGGAAATAAATGTTTGGTCGAATCCTGTTTCATCTCTCTATTTGTAGATTACGTTGACATTTTTTTGTAGAGTTGAGTATTCTTGTAATTCAAACGTCGTCAATGAAATAATTACATTCAGATGGCCGAGTTTTTACATGACATCCCCTAGATTTGTAGAAATTGTGACAAAACCCGAACTGTTCCAAACTCCTTTCTCAGTAACAAACAAGGACAACAATAATTTGCCGCTGGAAGGGTATCCAGTTAATCATTTTACAAAGTTGTAGTAACTTCTTTGAAAATGCCTTGTGTATGATTTCATTTTAGTCTTTAATTCAGTTAGGATAGGTATTGGTTTGCTGTCTTTTCTGTAAAGTTCAATGAACTAAAAGCTTTCGTCTTCGTCTTCAGCCGGTCGATCATACAACATTTGGAACCCTACGTTCGCAACATTTGCTTTCTTGTCCTGCCGCTGCGTGCGTCTTGGCTTGGGGCTGGTGGAACAGGTGGATGCGAGCTGTTCCCTCGGAAGCTATTTCGCAGCGTTTAGCCAAGGCATTTAGCAGACGCTTAGACTGTAGATGATATTCCCAGTTCGTTATGAATGACAGACGCAATTTTGCAATGAAATTAGGAAAATATGGACTTACTACACTCAAAACTATCACTACAACGCAATTAAACTTTAGCACATAGCAAAAATTCGAAGGAAAAGGAATTCGCTATGTCTCTCGCAGGGAACAGCTAGAGGGTTCAGCTTCCGTGGCGAGGATCGTTTACGTTCGCGCGTGGTCGGAAATACTCGGAATCAGGCTGCAGAGGTTGGAACGACGAGCGTAGGTGAAGTAAACAAACGCCCAGTCACGGTGAAAGTTTTTCTTCGACGTTACTTTTGGAAATCTTGATTTCTGGAGAAAGAAGTGTTCTTATTATGTTAATATAAATAATTTAAATAGCTTCAATGGGCGATAAGTAGGAGGGAACAGCCTGTTCCCTCTGTTCCATGGAGGGACCGCCACTGCAACACGGTATGCTTGACTGGCAGTTTCTCCTTGAATTGGTGACGGGAGAAGAAAAAAAAGGGGAGGGACCACTCATAGGAGAGGAAGTTCCCCACAACTCAGTAGTGCGGCGCCAGCTGCTCGCACACTTCACCTTGGCAGGGAACTAGGGCTTTCAACGATCACTCAAGCATACCGTGTTGGTGATTTTAACATGTTTTTTCGTGAGTTTTAAGGTTTTTTTAACAAAGGTAGTTTTAAATTTGTAAGTGTCTAGCACCATGAAGTATTTCTAACCCCATCCTTTTACCTAGTATCCTTGTATGACACTTCTTCGACGTGGCTTGATGTTCCGAGCCTGAAATACGACCACCTGAAGTAGGAAGCAGTAAAGCTTCCGAAACTTAGTTTACAACGAATATATACTCACTTATGTAAGTAGACGAAATTTAATACTTTTAACGTATTTTTGTTTGTGCCCATTATGCTCCAACAAAGAAAATATTACTGCTGCTAGTTTCATTTGGTATCCAATCCTTTTCAATTTTTTCTACATCAAAGAATGTAGATTGATTTCTAATAATAATAATAATAGTCTAATCCTAAATGTAGTGTTTTTGCCACTTTCTTAGTAACTAACAGTGAATTCTCATTGCAGGTTCATGGCATCTGGCAAGCACATTGGCAAAGTCCTGCTGAAGATCAATGACGAAGAAACAACAAAGAACATAAAGCCAACACCCAAATTGGTTTCTGCCATTCCGAGAACATTCATGAACCCTGACAAATCTTACATTCTTGCAGGTAAGCATATTGGAACCCCAATCTCTCTTGACTAGATATTACTCTGTGAAATTGTATTCTTGCATACTCTCTCCCCCTCTTCTCGAAGATTATCGGCAGGTAAATTTGAAATACTTTCTTAGTACAGACTGTCACATCTTTATTTGGAAGCACTCTAAAATAGTGTACATTGTAGCAATTGTTTAAAATGTGCTAAAATTTCTAATTACTTAAGAGATTTTGTCCCAAATTTTCTTAAATTCATTTCTTAATAATAATACTGTAAGCAAATTTACAATAAATTTATTTGTCCTACAATTTTGCAGTAGAGAATTGATAAATTTTTTGACAATTTACGAACTTTCAGGCAGTGGCAATCTTGGTCTTGGGATTGGGGACATAAAATAACTCTACTTTTTTGGGCCTATTTTCATTTAAAAAATAAAGGGCTTTTCTGATGGCATATTGGTAATGTCATCTCATTTTAATCCTGGGTTAAATACCCGGCGAGGAACATAGTGGTTTGAATCCCATTTTAAACTGTAGGTCCAATCCCAATTAGCCTATGCTATGGGATACCCCAAAAATATTAGTCTCTATTAGTGATAGTTCAAAACCAAAATGGTTTAGATCAGTTACTGTTGCCAATTCTAAATGTAGACACAGACACACAGACACCTTTGACAAACAGGATGCATGTAGTATCTTTACTTTTTGTGCTACTGGTAGCTAATTCTTTCTTTGTCTACTTTAAGGTGGATTGGGTGGTTTTGGTTTGGAGCTAGCCAACTGGATGGTGGCACGGGGGGCAACAAAGCTGGTTCTCACATCCAGAAGGGGCGTCACCACCGGCTACCAGGCACTCTGCATCAGGCGATGGAAGGAGTCCGGAGTCAATGTGATAGTGTCCACAGCTGATGTCACAACTTTGGATAGAGCTACAAAACTTGTCAAAGAAGCCATTCAGTTGGGACCAGTCGGAGGAATTTTCAATCTTGCAGTGGTGAGTTTTGCAGCACCTCATTGGTTACTTTTAACTCTCAAAATGAGTTATTTTTA